>NC_068359.1:121428160-121695660 GCF_020536995.1 Dreissena polymorpha | reverse complement strand
TGTATCATTCCGTTGTCACAACTTATTACTTTCCTATGTCATTATAGGTTTCCGTGAACAACAACTGTCACCTGCACTACAACCACAGAATGAAACCACTGAGCCAATTCACGCATCTGAGAATAGATGGATCGGTCATTATAAAAAAAGTTCGACACCAGTGACGAAAAAAGAAAACGTGCATTTTCTCATATACAACGGTTATCTCTATAAATTGGGACCTTATTAGAATTGTTATTTTTGTGTCAATGTCCATTTACAAATACTCAACAATTACATGTTTATGTTAGGAAATATGTATCGGTGAATACGTAGAGGGAGAACAGGTAATCGTTATATGAAATGCACATTCAACGTTGTAAACGATATAACGAACTTAAATTGCTTTAAATGTACCGCTGTATGTGTTAATAACCGACTTAAGCTATTTATCACTCTTTTTATAACAGTTTGCACTCCCGATATCTTCAACTCAACACTGTTCTAATATTATACTGTCGTACGTTTCATACTTTGTTTTTTGCCTATGTGCAGTTGTATTTGCTCAATAAACATGACCTTCATTGACTCGATTATGACCTCGGAACCAATTAAATAATAAGTGGGAAACAGGTTCGAAGCAATATTTGTATCATCACTATTTAAAAGGATGAACACGTAAGATGAAATGACCAATATCTATCCTGTTATCGCATCAATCACAACTGTCCTGTTTTGTACTGAACGGCGCTTATGTACAATTTTATGTTATTACCACGAATGAATATGTTATTGCAACGAAATAAATCAAACTTAATATAAACCGCACGAAGCAAGCCGAACACACGCTGTAGAGAAGACGAATGAACTACCTGTTATATTTATATCATATGAACGCATTCGAGCCTCACTGGTTTCCGTATTTAACATCCTCTTTAAAGTAATACTGAATAACTAAAACACCAAGTTACTTAAATTGAGTTATGCTTTTGTTTCGGGTACGAGTTGACTTCGAGAGACACGAGTTGACCAGAGAACAGTTACGATGCGATTTCACTCATCGTTAAATATAAGGGTAAAACAAAACTATGTTATTCCCTTTAATTTTCAAAACAATATAATTTAGGTTTTGATTGGCCTTTTTTTTTTTCTCCGATTGCTCTCTAAACTATGATGTCCAACCTCGTCTTCTGCTCGTGATCCCGCTGAAGGAAAGTAACGACTATTTTAAAGACACCACGTTCTTATTCTTCGCGGAGGAGGAATTCGAGGGGATATTTCATATACAAATGAGTTGAAATGAACAGGTATCTTTCGATCGGAATACATCAATGACAATGGTAAACCCGACGTATTTTCATGCAGATAAAGAAAACAGACTTTTGTTATTACAAATATGTATGAAACTGGGATATACAGATTTTATGGTTAAGTTTAAACAATTAGAATCTGCTACACTTAAAGAAACTTATAATGTTCCATACTCGTAATGCATACATCCGTCATTGTGTCAAAACGGCTTCAATGGCAAACAACAATTTCTCGTGAAATGTCTTGTGAAATGGCAACAACTTTCAGCAAATCAATAATGAGTTTATACCATCTGATCAAATATAACCTGAATACATGATTCATTCTTGAATTAACATATTAACTTGAACATTATTGCATTAAGAAGCATATTGGTAATCATACTCTATACACTATATGTTTATTCATATGTCTGACGCATTTTTATGCACCACACGATATCTATTGTTCCATACCCATGTATTGTTGAAATGAATTACGTTTTTTCTGTGACTTTACTGGAAGCGCACTTGCGTGAGTTTGACGTCACCGACTATTCTCAGAAATGAGAATTTTCCCAGTGGCTGCAGCCTGTGTTTGTATTCAAGAAGATGGTTGTTGTTCACGGCGACCTTAAATGACAGAAAATAGGAGTTTTAGTATACATTAAATTTAAAAAAAAACATTATTATAAACCATTCTTTCGCTATGATTGAATCTGGCCCTTCTGTGGGGTTTTCAACAAAATATTACCACCAATATCACACGACAGTAATACATTAATGAGCAACATGTTTTGTTATAATTAATGCACATACTTGCATTTCATGTCTCAAAGAAATATACTTTCAGCATGCACTTTTCTCTGTATTCACCAACCGGTTCCTTATCAGTTATAAGATTGAAGGTCATGTAAATTCCAGAACGCTTAGGCTTACTGATGTACGAGAGCATTGGTGTGGAATTTCACTTTCTTATCTCATTTTACATACGTGTCTTTAAGACTGATTTGTTTATGGCATGTGCGCGGGCAAGAAGATCAGATATTAAGTAATTTGCAATTTCAGAAGTTTTTTCATTAGTGTAACCACGAAGCCACACAACAGAAGCCAAGTACGCATGAACAAGCAACATGATCTCAAATTGTGTATGTTTCTCTGTTGGTATAATATACAAAAATATAATTCCAATTGCGTTATGAAATTAATCAGGTTGATAAAAGGATAAAAGAAAATATTATAAAGCATAGTAGTTTAATCTAGATAATTAATTAGATTGCATTAAGGTAGTAATTATATTGTGTTACAGTAGAAATCAGGTTAAATTAGATTTGTAATAAGAATGCATCAAATCAGATTTCAATGAGGCAGTAATCATATTGCAATAAAAGTATAGCATTGATGCAGCAATCACATGACGTTACGGTAGTAATCAGATTGCGCTATGGCAATTATCATGCTGCAAACGGCAGTATTCAGTTTCGTTATTTCAGTTATCAGTTTGCAATGCGACGGCAAGCAGACTGCATATAGGTGGTTATCAGAATTCGTTCTAGCAATCATCCGTTTGCAATACGGAATAATCATGTTGCATTAATATGATAATTAATATGCATTAAATTAGTATTCAAATTTCCCAGATGCTCTAAACAGATCGCAGTTTAACGTACTAAAATACGTCTGCAGTAAGGAATTCTCCAACCTTAAAGCCCAACTGTTCCACAAGGATTATCATCTCAAAGTAGGCGTTCGGGGCCATTGGGAAGTAACTGACAGCGCGTTCTTCTGCTCCCCAATTATTGTTCTGCATTGAGTTTCGCACAATCACGTTACGGTCGTAGCCAAAGTTGAATCGGAAGTCGCACGTAAAGGCGGTATTTGGTCCATCAGGTGTGTCTTCGAAGTTGATGTTGAATCTAGAGATAAAATGCAGATTAAGGCTTGCATCAAATACTTTAAATGAACTTATCTCGCACTAGTTGTAATCTTGATATCCACAGCCTTTGACTATGTTATCTAATTGATGGACACACACCCATGTTTGGTAACGATGGGAGTTTAGAAGATCCGGATTGCTACTATCCATATGCAGATATTGTTTAGGTGAAATTTTATTTTAAGAATTGTTTCATGTTAACATGTACACATATAATCATTGTTCGAAATTACAGATACTGTGAAAGTTGTTTGAATTGGGAAACAAGGTCGATGTGACAGATATATTAATTCTTCTCCGTTGTGTAGAGTTGAGACTGTAAATGGTGTGGTCAGAAGTCTGTACTTGTTAAGTTTACACGTGAACAAGGAAAGTGTATAGTTATTTTATGGAAAATATGTAAAAATGAAAAAAAACATACACAATATTTAATATATTACAAGTTTTTGTTGGCTGTAAGTGTCGCTAATTTTCCTGGTACACTTTTTGTTGTTAAGCAGTAGAGATATAACACGTATATCGTAATACGTTTCGTTGATATGATTTCACGCTGTACAACGCGGATGAAAATCTGTTGTTGTTTTTGCCGCAAAAGCAGTGGGATCTGATGTTTATATTATTTGGAAATCCTAAAAAAACTGTTCGATCGTTTCTGAAGATCCACATGCTCACAGGGGGGGATTTACTATAGACCTTCTGTATAGGGTTAAGTTTAACCCTCGACATTCAAGTAGAAGACGTGTGTGTACAATTTGTCCAGTTCGTGAACCGCAATACAAAGTTGTTTCGGTCTGATTGAGTAGGCTGTTAATTTGAAATCAGATCTGACATGTAGAGTGGTGAAAGTCCATGTCAAATGTAATCAAATTGAAGTGGGCTATGTTGGTTTCTTCTGTACCATAGTGTATCCCATTTGCGATCGTTCAGTAACTTTTGGGTGCTGCAAACATTTTGTTTCTCCTGTACATATACCGGCAGGTTCCACTTGGACCAATTCGAGTTCTTGAATTAGATATTTGCTGAATTAATCACATGAAACATCAGATTGTTCAAGTTTAGGTCGGATAAGTAAAAACCTATGGGTTTTTTTTCGAAACAGGAGCGATATAGGAAAACGTTCAGCGACCGAAGGCTACCGATAAGTCGTCAATAATTTGTCAAAGAAATATAGCTAAGAGCATTCTAGTTTTCGTCGGAGGATAGGATTGTTACAACCCGTTTTGTTATAAAACCCGAATTTTAATAATTATTACAAAGTGGGTTGCGATGCATTATTCCTTTTTCGGTTCGACAGTAACAACCCGTTTTGTAATAAAAACCCGAAATGTAACAAAACGGGTTGTCACATAGGATAAGACACATTTGCTCTTTAAAATTTACATTATTCATAGTTATAGATGAGTGATGCGATTTACTCCTTTTCTTGCTTAAATGAATATATTCAGTTATCGCAGGTTGAAACGATAGAAGCCAAGACGGTGACCTCACATGCATGGTTGCAAGGTCGTTTTTGAACGTGTTGGATGCAGTAATTTGATCTTTTCCAATGATCCAGTTTGGATTATTTTCAAAAACATATTGAATAAGGATTATCCTTGATTGCATGATACATCTCACCGCCGCCCAGACAATTTATTAGATCGCAGTAAATGGTTGCTGAAATTGACAACAAGCGATATAATCGTATGGATGAGTTAAGCCAAGTTTTCGACTACTAAGTTGCATGACGCCGAGTCAGTAGTTGTTCATGATACGCCTGTGGTCTGAGAGGAAGTCTCTACTCGATGAGTCAGTAACGGGGTTTGGGAGGACGTCGCCAGAGCAAAGAAAAAATAAGGACCATGGATGTAGCAGTGTTAGTTTTCTGTACATTGAGGGTTGATAAATGTATTAGGCAACGGAATACTAGGTTTGTAGCAGGTTGGTTGGCGTCAGGGTGTAATGTCAGGGACTTGGGACGGTGACGGTTGGGTAGAAGCTATGCCGCCTTTACAGATGCAGACGACATGTGGTGGTCGGATCTAATACTCTCCCACGCAAACCGTGTACCAAGATGGTTTCAAATGAAGTAAATGGACCAAATGAATGGCAATATGTTACGTGCCATAGCTATTCACAACACGAAACAAGTATGACAACGTGTTGTTTTCAGTTTAAAAAAATACTTACCCGTTACTAAACGATATGCATTCTGTTTAACCGTGGGATCATTGAATGGTTAATAATGCAATATCTATAAAATGTGTGGATGCATCTGTAATTTTAATAGCAAAACGGAAATTTACTACGCATTAGGCTGACGTCTTTGGTTGCTGTATTGAAAGTGATCATACCTAAAATGTTCATTAACACGGGATCTGAACTCTTCTCTCGACACATTTCAACAAACATAACAATGTCAAATGTATCGTATTAATGTGGTGATTATAACGGAAACTTCCGACTTACCTGCTCGGGTTGGCTCCAGGGATACCATTAATGAATATCATCTTTCCCGGGTGGATGGGCCCCATGTTGTGTACGAACGGTGTGGGCTAAATAGATGATATACGCAGATTGAGGGTAAACATGAACATGTATACTACATTTTGATTTTAAATTTTAAAATAAACTGTTTCGCCTATACATAAAAAATAACGTCAACATATACTACTACTACTACTACAACAATGGTAACAGCATGTACTATGTATTATAGACACACGTTACTTATTGACATTGGGACACAGCCAAATATTGTGGCTTATTTCGAGTAAAAAATTCAATATTATCGTAATCAAACCATACCTTTGACAAACTTGTGACTCATAAAGGGACAGATTTACTTTAACCGCTTTGATTTACCATAAGGAGTACGTAATCGAAACTGTCAACCGTTTTAATAGTTGTTTACTGTCTTTGAAATTTTAAGGAACGTAACATTTACACAGGCTGGATAATACTCCACAGAATATTTAAAGCCATACATTTTTCTTAAATACGTTCCTACAAACGCGAAATTTGTATTTATTTCACAAATTGTAAAAATCGTGAAACCATGCAGTACTTCATGAACATGTGTAAGAAAACTCAATGTCAAGCTAAGCTGTAGGAAAGGAGACAGGTCCATCATAACACCATGCGTTTATAACGTTGCAATGACCTATTTTACTTTCTAATCTGCGTTTCTGTTCTTTTCTGTTTTAATCAACTTAACGCATTTTCAATTCATTCAAAACAAAAAACTATGATCTTATTTCAAATATTAGAGAAAAATATGTTTGTTAATCATTTTCATAAATAAAAAGTTATCTGATTCGACACCTAATGTGATGTTCAGTAAAATATTGGTTTGTTGAAATCAATTCTTCGAAACCTACAAGTTGTTTGTAAGTTGTCTACATCCGAATGGGCTTGTGTTTTATCTTCCGCAATTACAAGATGTACATGCATGTTAAAGTGCTTTTTTCTAAAGACCATGGACACGTATGAAAGGGTTTTGTTTAAATATCTGCATTTGATTATGAATGATATATACGGAGCTCTTGCGCTAAATAGTTAACCTGTTATTTAAGTGAAGGTTGGGTCACAATTCCAGGTCAGCGTTACGTGTCTTGATCGGTGAATTCACACTATGAACACAACTGAAGTGAGCCTCCGCGAAGGTATTTGAAAGAAAACCGAGTATTTGTACCATCCAGGTGATGATAGCCGAGCCACTTGGTAGAAAAATTTGCCGTTATTAGATAATGTATTTTTGTATCCCCACGCTTTTTAAAAAGCGTGAGGATATTGTGGTTATGTCCGCCGTCTGTCTGTCTGTCTGTCCTGGCCAGTATCTCCTCTACACAATTAGCAATATAACCTTGAAGCTTACACACATGGTAGCTATGAGCATATGTGCGACCCTGCACTATTTGGAATTTTGATCTGACCCCTGGGTCAAAAGTTATGGGGGTTGGGGTGGGGCCGGGTCAGAGATTTTACTCATTTGTTTAGGTTATTTTACTATAATTTCTTCATTTCTACACCGATTGTCTTCAAATTGATACTGAACCTCTCTTATGACAATACGGTCATTCTCAACTATGCATGGCCCCATTACTAACCCTGGGGCGCTCCGCCCACATAGGCTACGCCCACCCAAAATTGCCTTTTACTATAATTTCTTCATTTCTACACCGATTTTACTTAAAATTGATACTGAACCTCTTTTATGACAATACAGTTAATCTCAACAATGCATGGCTCCATTACCAACCCTGGGGCGCCCCGCCCACCTAGGCCACGCCCACCTAAAATTGCCTTTTACTATAATTTCTTCATTTTTACACCGATTTACGTCAAATTGATACTGAACCTCTCTTATGACAATACGGTCAATCTCAACTATGTATGGCCCCATTACCAACCCATAGTCCAAGCCCACCCAAAATTGCCTTTTACTATAATTTCTTCATTTTTACACCGATATACTTCTTATTGATACTGAACTTCTCTTATAAAAATACGGTCAATCTCAACTATGCATGGCACCATTACCAAACCTGGGGCGCCCCTGGGTCAAACATGCGGTATGGGGATACGCGTCGGTCTCTACGGCGCCATTTCTAGTTAAAATATGTACCTTAACTTATACAACATTTTCAAAATGTTAAACAAAATGATACTAGTTTTAATAACATGATAATTGAAAAAAAAATCTACTAAATCTGGTAGGATTAGATTGTGATGGAAGAGATTGTATGTGAGAGCATGGAACGGAAACGCTGCGTGGAGATGAACTAAATTAATACTTTCATTATTAACCCATTAATGCCTAGTGGACTCTCCCATCCTTCTAAGTTGGATCAATTTATTTCCAAAATTAGGTATGTCTAGTATATTTATTTCTATATTAAGAACAATTCTTACAGAAATTCCTTTAAGCAAACAGCGTAGACCCAGATGAGACGCCGCATCATGCGGTGTCTCATCTTGGTTTACGCTGTTTGCAATGTCTTTTTTTCAGGACGCTAGGCATGAATGGGTTAAGAGAGATATGGGATTGGTGTACGCAAACATTAAAGTTTAAGCATTTCTCTGATGGACGACTGAGTAGTACAGCTCGAAATATCAATGCAATGTTAAGCTTTCATGCGTGAAGTATATGTATATTAGGCAACTGCACACAATAACGTACAGTAGTGCATTGAATTCTAACTGTGATGCCTTCAAGATTGTATCATAGTCTTCAGTTTGGTGTGAGAATACGCATATACGTCATTGAATCACTTAATGCAATACCGATTTCATTTGTTTACAAAAGAGAATCGAATGACGTTTTCAGAGAACGCAGCTTACAGTAACCGCCCTTACACATATGTTTAGGAGGTTTGTTCCGGATTGCAGCCCTCTCGTGTGATATATTCGGAATACAGAACACCACCATTTGGGGAATCGTGAAAATATTCATGAAAAAATTGAACGCAACAAACGACATTATTTATTCATACATATTTATTAAATATTATTTTGCAACAAACAGCTTGTTTGTTTCATAAACTAGTTATTTTTGTTATTGTTTCTACATTATGGTACTGTCTAGATTTTTACTTTTGGTTTCAAGGAAATTCTACATCGATTATCGACTTTATTAAATTTGATTACCCTAAAGTATAAAATAAGATATTATGAATTTATAGAGTTTTTAAACAAATTGACTACACTGCACAACAATTAATGAATAACTCGACATGATTGAACATTTTATACTCACTACATGAATACTGGAGCATTTTATCAAGTTGCATCCGAAGTAGTATGAATCGTATAATGCGATGTATAATACAATTCATACTCTTCAGTTTATCCAATGTTACACCCGAATTAGCAAGCGTATCATACTGATAAAAAGACACATGCCATGCATCTTACTAAATGTAGAACGAACAGTTAACAAACAAAGCTAAATCTTTATTTATAAACTGTCTCGTCTCGGCTAGCATGCTCGCGCATATTGTAGATTAAGTAAAACAGTTTTTTTTATATCAGGCTTATACCTAAATAACAGTGTTAAATATCTATACGACACTCCTTAACATTAATATATTTGTTACAACAATCCAACTCACCGGATTGTTTATTACATTCGCCATCATCATCAGCTGTTTATTGTTTGCAACGTTCTCTTGTCGCCTATGCAGCCTCTAAAACCTTATAGCATGGCGTAGCCACAAGCTGTTCTAATGAGGCTAATTCCGCTTGGAGATTTGACTGATTAATTGCAATTACTTTAAACAAACCACTCAAGGGACGGAGCAATTTCAATTTTTTTTCATTTATTGTTTATGGCCTTGATAAGATGGCAAATTTGTCTTCTCCTTTTTTGTTTATATTGTTTTAATTTTATATGTTTTGATGTTTAATTTTTTAACACTGATGACTTAACTGCATGTCTTACAAAGTCTTATTATGATTTTATTAAATTAATTTATTTACAGAAATGCTTCAATATCGTTTTTAAATTTGACTTGTTAAGGCATTCTGAATATTAAAGCAAAGTAACCGTTACACGTATTGTTTACTGGCGTATTGTTTGCCTGCTATCGCATATTGTTGTCTTAAAATCTATAAATTTCACTGTAAAAGAGATATATGTTTTATACACTAGTAAAATGCACCTAAAAACTCATCAGTCAGTTAAAATGTCTATATCAATGAATTTGAAAGCACGAGATCCTGGGAGAACATCATAAATGCTTGAGAAACGTCGGCGTGTAAAAAGTCTTTACCTGGTTACTGGTAAGCGGGAATTATTTGTCCAGAGCACGTTGAGAACAAGACAACACTCACATTTTAGCTATGACACAGTCTGATCATTTAAAGCTTTTCTTATAAAATAAAAACCGATTTCTCGTGCATTCGTCTCAATAACTAAACAAAACTACATTATTATATTTTTGAACCCCATGAATGAGTATAAAGGAACTAGGATGAATGTTTTTTTTTCAATAGTTGCTGATAATTGTGCAATAAGTATACAGATAAAATTAACTGAAACTAACATATACAAAAACAATAAAACAATTAAAAAAAATAAGTTTAAAGTGCCACAAATTATGCCGTTTTATTGAGTATTTATGGTGATAGTACTGTTTATTTTAAAGATAAATTTATCACTATATTCATATTAAGTATTAAAAAATCCCAGAGATAAAATTTGAATGTGAAGTCATGTTTAACCTGGTCGCGTGATGTCAAGAAGCTGTTGCTACCTGATTGTTTATAAAATGTTGAAAATGTGCAATTTATATAATTCTAGTAAATTTCGCTCATGCAATATTACACATTACTATCGTCAAGTTTGTGTTACTTTAAACGATCTGTGATGACTATACGAGGGTTAACTATCGATAAAACTAGCTCGGACACAGTTAAATTACCAATCTAGAGTATGAGAGTCTGGTTAAAGTTGTAGTTGATAAAACAAGCAGGAATATTGACGAGTTATGATGTTAAGTCTTATTTTGGAATGCAGTCATTATAATAAATCGCATTAAATTTAAATAACAATATATATTTACTAAAAATAAAAAAAGTCTCTAACAAAACTACAAAGTTCCAACCACAAGCAAATTCCTTTCGACAAAACATGCAATGTTATGTATGCTTTAAGATCCCATTGGGTTCATATTTAGGCGATTGCCTCCTGCATCGCTGTAAAAATAAGCTGCGGTTGACCTATTTATATCAGTATTTATATCACATTCACAATAATTAGTAAACATCTCCACTCTCACAAATGTAACAGGCAGCTCAGCCCACATAGATGACGTTAGGCCTTTTCATACACTGCTGTGCAAAGTTACTTGTCAAGCTACGCACACTAAACACGTTTGCTATTATCTTCCGCGTTATGATTCTCACATCCGTTGGGTTTTCCTTCTGTAAATAGCACTTTAAATTGAACACATTATGTGTCCATGGCGCGTTGCCGCGTATCCCGAATCATTTAAGTATGCTTCAAAGTTTAGTAAGAGTACGCGTAATAAATTTCCGCATTACTTTTCGATGTCGGCTGGTTTCGATGTTCATTGCAGAGCATATTCGGTTACATTCGACACAGCATGACGTATATTGTTTTTTCGTAAATGCTTTCCTATTATTTTAGTAATAATCGATTTATTCATGATAACAAACGATATCAGTTTTGTATTTGATTTCATTGATCATCGGTTGTTTTTTAAAAAGCGTGGGGATTTTGTGGTTATATCCGCCGTCTGTCCGTCTGTCCGTCCGTCCGTCCTGGCCACTATCTCCTCCTACACTATAAGCACTAGAACCTATAAACTTACACACATGGTAGCTATGAGCATATGTACGACCCCACACTATTTGGAATTTTGATCTGACCCCTGGGTGAAAAGTTATGGGGGTTGGGGTGGAACCAGGTCAGAGATTTTCACTCATTTTTCTATGTTATTTTACATTAACTTCTTCATTTCTACACCGATTTACTTCAAATTGATACTGAACATCTCTTAGGACAATACGGTCAATCTCAACTATGCATGGCCCCATTACCAAGCCTGGGGCGCCCCCTGGGTCAAACATGCGGCGTGGGGATACGCGTCGGCCTCTGCCGCGCCATTTCTAGTTTACAGAGCGGTGTTACAATCCGTGGCGGAGAAAAAGAAACTATTCAATGAAATAATAAACCATACAATGACCTTTGTATTGCGTAACGTTCAAGTTTTCAATCACATAGCTACATATATGAATAAAGTATACAATATGAACAATAGCACACTTATGTAATGCAGTTAGAGATGAAAAAACATAAGCCACACATCTAGAGTTACCTATATAATAGAGGTCAATGGTATAAAAAGCACAGATAAAAGTATTTACTTAATAACATTATGATTTTATGCGAGCACAGGTATGCATTCCGTCGTCTATCCATTAAGTTTTGTCGCAAACAATGGATCGTTAAAGTATACTTACCAGTACATGTTCTAATTGTTTTGGCGGTCGAGAAGTTGGTCTTAAGTAGTTTTAGTTCATTATTTGTGAAGTTTATCACTTTTCTTGATACAATTAGATTCATGGTATTTGATCAGTTTAGCTTGATATGAAGGGAATAAAATAGGTTTTCTTCAAAATTACACGTGTACAATGTTCTATATTGTTTTATTTATAAACAAGCATATCATTTTGACTGAGGTTAGTTAATTATAGAAAGATCAGTTTGTGATTTAAAAGTAGTATACATAGCCCCATGATAAATTGCAGTTATTTGTTATACATGGATAGGTTTATTTACTTTAGCCTATTCATTATATATTGAACGCAAAAGGCTTGTTTGAATACTCTCTAATAAGTGTACCTGTGCTTACAACAGATTAACCCATTTATGCCTAGCGTCTAGAAAAAAAGGCATTGGCAATGCGGCGTCTCATCAGGGTCTGCGCTGTTTGCTTAAAGGAATTTCTGTAATATAGAAATAAATATACTAGACATCCCAAATTTTGGAAATAAATTGATCCTATTTAGAAGGATGGGAGAGTCCACTAGGCATAAATGGGTTACATCGTTAGGATGCATTCAGAAGGGCAATCAAATCCGGGGCCTACTTATTGCTAAATGGGCACCACAGTAACATATATTAGCTATAAATGTTGATTGAACTTAATCATCGATCATGTAATTTAAAGACCGCATAATAGCTTTCTCAATTTCAAAATTTAGAAACATTAACGATTTTGCTGATCATAACATGTCATCTAAATGCGTTGTTAACATGTATGCCCTTTTTGCTGGTAAACAAATATAGAATTAGAATATAAAGAACGTATAAGTATCATATAACCATTATGGTCTGGTTTATTGCTGATTGACAAGCTACAAAGAAGGTACTTAAAGTAAGATATATGTCGATTCGCGCACTGTGAGAAGTCAAGTCATTTTAATATCAAATCGTTGAACTGGTAATATATATTATTAAATAATTGTGATTGACCACTTGACCATTACTTAAGAAAATCATGACGTTTACAGTTTACTTACTGTTAATGCAAACACAACATCTATATAACATATTTTAGATTATAACTTCACAAAACATTCTGTCTTGATTGTTGTGCTAAAAATTAAATTTAATTAACAGCAAAAACGGACAGCACATAACAGTAAAACGGGTTTCAGGATGATGCATGCCATATCGCTGCCTGCAGTGTTACATCAGTGTTAAAATGGACATTTCAAGTTTACATTGGTTATCTAAACACAAATCGGAGAAACTTGATTGATTCTGACGTCACCGTCAATTCGCAAAAACGGGTAATCGCTCAGCGGATGCAGCCTGTGTTTGTACTCCAGAAGATGTGTGTTGTTCACTGCAACCTGTAAACACGGTAAATGTTAACGATATATAACTGTTTTACTTTACTTGCATCTAATAATGACACTTTTAGTCATTGCAATACATGATGGGCTACAATATTGGGTTGCATAATGTATTTTTCAATCTCGCTCTAAATCTGATACACACATATCATTGTTGCAATTCTAATGCACAAATGAGCATTTAAAACTCGTTTATCGTTAAGATCTGTCAAGTTTGTCCGGGAAAAAGTGCGAGATGGTTTTATGTGCCCCGTGAAATTAATGAATAACATTCGCATTCCAAAGATGAATCTCGTACAAACACATACCCTGAAGCAAGATTGTTCCACAATAATTATCATATCAAAATAGTCATTCGGGGCGAATGGGAAATAATTGACAGCTCGTTCTTCTCCTCCCCAATTATTGTTTTTTTTTGGTGTTTCTTACGATTACGTTGTGGCTGTCGCCGAAGTTGAACCTGACGTCGCAGTGGAAGGCAATGTCTGGTCCGTCGAAATTGCTGATGATCGGTATACAGTAACATAGCAGTACTGAAGTACAGAACAAATCATCAATGTGTACATTTAACCAGCAGTCGAAACTCTTTTGCGTCGCCACTCCAAGTTTTTACAACCAAGAATCTGAAGAAAGTAATGAAAACGGGCAGTGAATGGACGAATGGATTAAAGCGGGAAATATGTGAGCTTTGTTCGTGTATATTGGTACATTGGAGCAAAAGAAATCGCAGTTGCGAGAAAATACTAACATCACTGATGAAAGAGAATTGTCAGTTTTGCGTCCAGGTGTTTTGAGTTTATGGGCACGTTGGTTTTGTTTTTACTACTGCAGTTCACATTATGGTGTTTTAGGTCTGATACTGATACTTATAAAAGTGCATCGTCTGCCGACTTTACATGAATCCTTCGAGCACTAGGTCATAAACCGTTCGTTTATAATCTGTGCATTATGCATCAATGGGGAACCACTTAGTAATCTCTTTGGCTTTTAAACGCATTAAAGAAGAGTAGCACACTTGTGATAAAAACTTGTTCATCTCTACATGTCAACCTTGGATCGCTCTGGGCTTTGTTCTTATTAGAGGATGACTCTTTTAAAGTCGAGCCTTTATAAAATCTTACCTATATATTTGTATAGTTGTCAATGTGTCCTGGAGGTGTTTGATAAATTACTATTTAGCATTAGATTATATATATCTGTCGACGACACCAAACACACACACTACATTTTAACATATTAACTTAAATTGATTTTTTACTTAAAATGTTATGAACGTTTCATTCCACTGAAGACCACACTTCTTACCACTTTTGAGTGTATATTTATTTTGAGTATGTTTTCATTAAAACCTGCGACTAACCTGCTGGTGTTAGGGTGAGGAATGCCACTAACAAAGAGCATTTTCCCCGCGTAGATGCCTATCACATTGTGTACGAACGGTATGGGCTGCAAACAATGATTCAAACGTATTTATAGCATTAACTATAATATAATATACATTTGTTGTTGCAATACTTGCAACACTATTTGCAAAGTTAATTTATGTTAAATTAGTTGTACTTAGCTAAATATTGCCTGTATAAGGAGACCGGTAAGTTTGGTCTCCCAAAGTTGTCTTTAAATGACGTAGTCTTTAATTAGGACTTGGTCAATTATTATGTCAGATACTGTACATAAACATTAACTACATTGTATTCCATTTGAACGATTCCATTTGTTGAGGCACAATAACAATTAAAGCACATATAATATCATATATTTGTACGTTAATTTACATTTAAAGTATTTAAAAATGCGTCATTTGGGTTCAATAAAACAAAGATGATCACGCACCGGATTATGGATCGAACCTACAGGTCTACTTGCACTTGAAATTCCAGGATATCCGGGCGTCTGAAACGGTTGATCTTCAACGGTTACAATACATATAAATCTATATTAATGCATTCAGTGTTAAAAGTATATTTTTTTTTCACCAACGCTTTTGTGGTTATGTTATTTATTAACAAATCGAAATCACAACATAAAAATAAACCAGTATTTTTTAATCAGATACATCGGATCTGGCACGAATTGTCATATCACATCATATTGTATTAAACGAGTTCAGGAATTTTGTTGGTAAGCGAGCCTTTGGCGAGTTTACTAACGAATTTCCTGGACGAGTTTATTAAAATATGGTATGATATTACAACGAGTGTCAGATCTTTTTATCACATGCTTTTAAATGAGCAAATTAAATAAATGTTTATGCAAACATTATGATAAATCCCGAATGTTGTTTACATTTCGTGACGTCGTTTGACGTTGCAACGTGATTTCATCAAAATAACAAAATGCGATTGGTCAATCGAACGAAAACTAAGCCAATGAAAACGCTTAAACAGTAAATTACACATGTTTAAGATAAAAATATTCGTAAAGGTTATATTACATGGGAAACAGGGTATGACATGTGATACAATATTTTAGGAAGGTAGTTTATTTTTGAATTATTCACAATCGCAAACTTGCCGTTATACAATTACTTACATGGTGTAGGGAGAGTGTTTTGATGACAGGGGACATGGAAATTTGATGTTCTTATTTATATATTGAGTAAATAAAACATTTAGGAAATCCCAAATTCAGTTACAGAATTGCTAGTTCACAAACACTACGATTATACATCTACACAGAATACAAATAGCTGGTCGGTATGTCGACAGAAAAATTACGTCTTAGTTATCTTGATTCTAGTGTTGTCAATCAATCGTTTCTCACCGGATTTAGATATCCCATGGGAGGCTCGAAAACGAATTCTCTGATGTAGATCCCTTCTTCCACTGAGATGTTGCTCACTCGGTGGAGCAGGATGCGGTGGTTGTAGTCACAAAAGTGGCGCCCATCTACCATCAGCTTATATATTGAAAGTAGTAATTCCTTGTTATTATTGTTTAATTTGAGTTGCAATGCTATGAGGTTAAATTTTATTGACACTTATATGTATCATGAATATTGCTGGGCCTTGTGTGAGGTTGAGCGCTAAAAAAACGGTTTAAACCCCCCCCCCCCCAATGATTTGCATTGACCGTCTCAAGCGTTGACCCCAGCTTTATTTTTCTATGTGTGTTTGTTGTTTCGAATTTTGCTGTTTCATACTGTTTTTGAAATTGGTCACTTGCCTTAAATATAGGAACAACACATTGTATATAATGAGAATGCAATACTGCTGCAGCAGCAGCTGGAGTTTCACTTCTTTATATTAACTGCCAACGTGATTGGAAGCACAAAAAAACAGTATTTGAAAGATATATACGTACACATTTAATAATGTTGGCATACGATGCAAGTGCTTTAAATCAGACAGCAACGAATGTAGTTCTTCTCTATATAAGGCCTAGCGTGAAACCACATATACATTGACTCTTTTTCTTTACATTTTCATAGGATATTGAAGAAAACGCGCTTAGCCTTATTGAGGACATGTTAACATAATGCTAAAATACGGATTCCAATTTGAAAGAATACATTGCATGCAATAAGGAGCCACTTGTTTATGGTTATAGTCGATTGTAATTAATAATGCTTTTGCATATGTGGAAAAATTAAGATATTTATTTGAGGTTGTTCAATCAATGTTTTACAACATCTCAACAATAGAATGAAATATTTGAATTTGGAACGAAATAATTTAAAGTGTAGATAGAAGATTTGCGTTTATTTTTTGTGTTTTCTATTATTAAGCTGCATTTAACACTTAAAATGCCTTGATAAAACACATATATAAAAGACAGTATATTTGTAAAATGTTCTGTTCTGGAACATTTTAAGGGAAAACATTTGTAATTTGTTTTACTGGAATGTCTACCTTATGTTACCACAAAAGCTGATATATAAATACAAATATTAATTGTGACATGTATCTATAATTGAAACTTAACATGGCAAAATCTTAACACTCTTGTACTGGTATAGATATAACCCCCTAGGTGAGTATCTAAATGAAATAATACACATTTGTTTCAAATACTTATGATAATTTAAACCAAACTTGTTAACAAATGGCTTGTTTAAGCATTAACACTTACAACTTTATTTCCTAAACAATGCCGTAGTGATCGGTGTAAAAATGATATTATTATATTTTTACCTGTTCATTTTATTCCGTAATGAATGTATATGTAATAAATTTTCACTTTCATGTAAATGCAAAAACTTAATTTACCATATGCACCGTGTTTTTGAATAACTTATAGCAGTGTTTGTACATAACGAATTACTATGTATACGTTCACACCTTTGAACCATTGTTACTTAACATAAAGGATATTTATTTTTGTATGAATCTTCATATCTCTTCTATTTAATCGTAAAATAGAAATCACCATACAATAACTGATAACTGATGTTGGCTAAAATTTTGTTTTTTTCATGGTTATAATTCAAGTCTCGATTATGCTTTTAGTAGTTATAATTTAGCGATACAACAAATGTCAATTATAGAAACATACAACTGCAACAAACTCTCCCTTGTAAGGGCTTTCGTTCAGATCCCATTATTTAGTAAAAACAGTAACCGGTTTAAGGACAACAGTCAATGTATATTGTATTGATTCCGTAAAAATTAAAAGGATATTAAAGTTGTTAGGGTCCTTGACATGTATAATTGCAGCTGTATGACCTTAGTACTAGTTTGATCGAATGGGCGAATCGTTCTTATTTATGTATAACCCGCTGTATTCCAAGTGCTTTCATAAGATATTTTCGTTACTGGCAGATCGTTTTTTGCATGATTTATTTATAATATACCGCAAAGTGCCTTGCATGTACGACGATAGGCACATCAATGAATTCTCCATGCCTGAAGGGAAAGCCTCCGGAACGCTCTTTGGATCCCCACAAGCTGCTCTGAAGACTATTCCTGATTGCCTACAAGAAATGCAAAGACTTTGGTAATGCCACATACAGTTTCCGTCCTGATTTCCATCTGGTCATGTAGATTTACATGGATGAGAGAAATCTCATGTAACGTTGATATTATTTTCAATTTTAAAAGAATATTATTTTAGGTCAATAACACAATCAAAGGTCACAGGTTATGATTTGTTGTTTCTTCTTTATACAAAAGTTAAAAATTTAAATCTTCATATAAACTATCTTGATTAACTATGACTTCGGATAAGCAATCCAAATGACCGAACGTGTTACTATGGTACATGGACAAAAGCCGAATGTTACATCTATGGTTAAAAGGTGTTGATTCGCGTTTCGTCTATTGAACTTATTATGAAGCCGGTGATTTTTGTATAACTATAGAGTGTTTCTCCCTAGGACCAAGTCCTCGTTCAAAGCTCCTTGCATAAACTTCAAGGTCTCAGTAACAAGAAAATGGTATTCTTTTATTTGTTTCTGGTATGATGTATTAAATACGAGCATTTTATATTATTCTTCTTTGACCTTATGATTCTTAAAAATATGTTTATCTCTCCAAAGTGAACGGTCAACATCAGAAACAAAAGTCAATCTCTATACACATTTATTTTCCGGTATGGCCTCTCTTCCAGGGGACGTTTAGTGATTATAGAATTTTCATTGCCGTAATGTCCAAATCTAATTTCATTATTGACTGCACATGATTGTATTTTGCACAGTTTCTTGTTCAGTTATTAAGTGCGGTAATTAACCCAACGGCCAATAAAAAAAATGGAGGGATATATCACCTTCTACCGAGTTAAAGATGTGACCCGCCTTGCTATAAAGTATTGATTGTTCTTCTTATGCGTGCTTTGGTATATTGAATCATGCGCTAGACAAAAAGATTCCCGAACAAAAAAAAGCCAAGTCGTCACCTGATTATCGCTGAAGCGCGGATAGAAACAAAGTGCACAGTCGCTCTTGGAGTCTGTATTCCCTCAACACTGAAGCTTTATCAGGAATCTGAGATATGAGGTAACACATGGAATCATTATTTAAGAAATAAACTTTGTCTATCATGGTTTGTTGTCGAATAACCCACAGTAAGGAGTATAGATGCGTAGGAATTAAATCACGAGTGCGAAGTCAATACTCCGCCCTTCTTAGTACAAAGTTCACTATTTAGTGACGTCATTGAATTGTACAAACATATGACGTCGTTTTCATTCATAAATATTTTGCAAATGACGTCACTTTCATTGAAAACAACAATCGTCACGTTTATTGATGCTACTGAAAAGCTGACACGCTATAAATGTTTTTAGAATTACGTATCCTAACAAATAACATTCTTTGTTGGCGTGGTTATGCCACTTTTCACCAAATATGCAATTTGTTGTTTCATTACATTTATATACATGCTACATTCATTACATTTTTTTAGAGCGGGTTTTAGCACGTGCATTTTACTGCAATATTTTCTTTATTTATTTGGAACTATTT
Organism: Dreissena polymorpha; assembly: GCF_020536995.1. NCBI lineage: Eukaryota > Metazoa > Mollusca > Bivalvia > Myida > Dreissenidae > Dreissena > Dreissena polymorpha. The sequence goes on along the minus strand of NC_068359.1, from coordinate 121,675,689 downwards.
TCGAATCATTAAGCTCCGCCAATAAGTTATTGCGGAATACCCCACACTTGATTTCCTTATTTGTCTGTAGAAAACAAGTCGCGTGCCGTGTTAGAATTATTTATCAATTGTTTCAAGTTGTTTAGCAGGAATATTTGATAACTGTGCTATAAAGCGTGCATATGATCAGTATTCAGAATTATCGAACGATACATGTTTATTTGTTCATGTATTTTATTTTTACATGCTCTCTGCTTATGGGATCGATAAACGAAACATATAAGCAATTCTGAATGCACAATCCGTAAGACTATAGGATACATGGTACGGGCGCAGATATGTAGGCTCAGGCGGTAAATTGTTAACTGTGACCATGGTTTCAAATCGACAATACAGATACAAGTGTACTGTGTATTGCATATTGTTACCGTGCCTTTATCATTGAACAAAAGCTTTCTGATTGTTTAATGATATAGAATAATTGAAGCGAAGAAAACAATTGACCTTTTAAATTAGATCCTGACTTCGAGCCGATCTGACTGATTCATGCGATCTTCAACATGTCTTAAATCATTTGAAACAAGTTGTTTTTTTAATCTATGTAAATACGAGACATGGAGCGGATACGGAAATACGGACTGGCGTTCTGGTTCTTAAGGTTAATGATATAACAAAAAACCTAAATTATGCGGCGATTAATCATAGGTTTAAGTCATACTTCAAAATGAGCCGGTAAGAATAAGGCCGAACCAGTAGACAGCGCTAGTATATTTGTGGTCCTTATTTACCATTGTATTCGCCAAAGTAGTGATCTGGTCGTTTGACATGCAAATGTATCGACTCAAATGCATTGCATTCGGAATATTAGCTGGAATAATGATTTACCCTGAACTATGCTTTTCTGCTGTTCCTCTAACGTGGATTAAGGCTCCTTCTGCCAATCCTTAGGGAATTGGAGCAGTGTAAGGAGTAGACTGAAAAGTACGTTTGTAAATGTAACAATACAAAAGGATTTTATAAAAAATTCCTCATTGTAATTATTAATAATGTTTTTCCAAAAGGCGACATTTTATAGACAGATACTACAATACATACGTTTAATTCATTTCTAAGTTGACTGAGGAGGTCGCCGTGGTGTAATGGATATTGTGTCCGCCTAGCAATCGGGAGGTCACGGGTTCACCGTAGGAGCGTTCTTTAGATATCCCCCAAAGACACCAAGTACTGACTCTAGGCCCAGGAAGAAACGGCACGAGAGTGTTTATATAAGCCTTAGGCTTCCGATGCAATCGAGCTAACATAAATAGGTTTAAACTAAAGTTGACTGACGATAAAATAAGAAAACGTTAGAATATAATGTATTCTGAAAACTCTCCCCGCAAATTGCTATTTAAAACACTGGTTTTGAGCAATTTACTCTAAGAAACGCTCGACCAAATGGTTGGAATCAAACGCTATTATTATTAATGTTTTTAGTGTGTCCTCAAATAAAAAGTTTTCTCCAAATCGCTGTGTTAACAGTACACTTTTAATAAATATTGTTTTTTCTCATAGCTTTGTCGTATATTTGTATTCGATCAATCCTTTGTCACGCAGTTGATGTCACACGATTAAAGTTTCCAATACTACGATGACTGTTTTGAACTTGGAAGAAACAACATCCACCAAACGAATTTAATGTGTTTATGTTTCGTTTAACATATCTTACCTAATGTAAAAACCAATAACAAAGTTCTTAGACCTTTTTCAGGGTTTATTTAATAAATGCTATCAAAGTATGAGTCATGTTTTGTAATCTGATAATATTTTAATATTGATAATCTAGACAAAAAGTAAAATAATTTCTTGTCATTGCACACGTTCATCATGTCGTTTCTATTCTTTTCAGGTATTATCTAAATGAACATAAAACACTGTTTTAACCATCCGTTAGTTTATGTTTACGTAAAGTGATCATAGCCAATATTGCAGACACATGGCTTTATGTCTTTTGGTTTAATGTTATTGTGATCTATATTTCTCTAGTCTGTCAAATCATACTGTAAAATCAAACAGACAGTCTACGATTTATTTAAAACGACTGAATTTCAAAACCGCCGCTACATTTGATACGTGTTTATTTGTGCATACCTGGGTAATAAGAGGTTGTTTAAATCAGTTTACAACTTAAAATGCACATTGGTTTACCATACATTTGCAAACTATATTTAATGTTGAAATTAAATACAAATTTTCACAATATTGCTTTCACTTTGGGGGTACGTGCATATGGTGAATATTTTGAACATGCTCAAACTGTAATACACTTTAAATTAAAATGTAACAAAAACACTATAATTATGTATCTGAGTCATAGATCACACAAGATAACAAACCAACAAAATTCCAATTAAGACTGCTCTCTCTGTTTAGGGGAGGTTTAATTAGAATTCGGTTTCACTAATCAAATGTAAACAAAAAGTAGACGAACGTTATTTGGCATCAATTATGCTATTAAATATACACTGTTTATTTGCTACAGTTTTACATGATTACCCAGTCGCAGAATATCATAATAACATGCAAGCTTAATTAAAATCGCAAAATATAATATCAATTATAAGATCAAGTAAGAATCCAATCGTTGGTCGCATTATATTTGTTAATTGATAAAAATGCAATATGTTCTGTTCGTTGTTTATTATTCAAACAGCGACATACAAAACATTCTCTATTAAATGTATTAAAGGGACTGTCACCCGCAATTGACGAAAAAAAAACGTTTTAAAATACCGTATATTTTACAATTATTAGTTTATATTGATTAACATATCACGTATATTACATTACTTGAAAAAAAAGTTTATATTTTCAGTATATTCGGTAATAAAATTTCGCGATGTGAAATCGAAAGTACATCGCGAAAATAGGTGACATAACGATATACACACTAGAAATAACGCAAGTAGATTGATCATTTTATATATAAATATATACAATTCACTGCGCATGCACAAGTTGCATACCTTGGTTCACTACGTGACGATGATGATCAATCTGCTTACGTTATTTATAGTTAACTGGTAGTTACCTGGTAGACATACTCAGTGAAATGTATTACCGAATATACTGAAAATATGAAAACTTAACAACACTTTTCAAGTAATGTAATATACCAGTCGTTATAATTTAATCAATATAAACTAATAATTGTAAAAAATACGGTAATTTTAAACTTTTATTTCTTCGTCAATCGCGTTCTTTAGACATGTCACACTCATTTAAATTCAAACTATAAATAGCAGATTTTCGTCTGTAATGTCGACACACTCCTACGCGTAACATGATACATGTGTGCAGTGTGTAGCCAGAGTTTAAAACTGCAAGTATTTCACCCCAATATTATACTGAATTAAATTTGGTTACATGAGGATAGGTAACTAAATTTCTATTGCGATCGTTGATTTTTACTTGACTTGTCTGGCTCTCTTTTGTTTGCCCAGGTAGAAGTAGTAGGAGTAGATTGTGGTTGCTTACTTGGTAGAACATCGGCTGGCTGCCTGGTTGGCCTGTGACAAGGTGTTGGGTTGGGCAGGGGCAGACTTCTTTGTTAGGTGTTTTAAAGCTGATTAGTTGTGTGGGGACCTTCTGCGTGTTCGCCTATGACAGATCACTTTGGGTTTTTGAAATTACATCGACAAACTTTGTACACCGTTTTATATCATGTAAGACTCATCTGTTGTTTACGTATAGTCACAACAAACTTTATTCTATACACTAATACAACAATTACAATCAAACGTTTGACATTTTAAAGAAATGTTATCGTTAAATTACAAGATATTCGAACATTCACAGATGAACCTTATATTTTGCAAAATACAATAAGGTCCGTTTTGCGATATAATAACCGTGCACGTAAATGAAAATTATACGCAAGTACAGTTTCATTGACGAAATTTGAATTTCTTCTTTACATATTTTTGATTCATAGCGATTCACTACTGAACATGATGTTCTACGCACTCGAAGTGTCACAATAACAATTCTTTACGATTAAGAAATTAAATATTTCGCGTATGAAATCGTACCATATGCAATAAGCAATCATTGTATAAATCCTTCCCAAGCGCACGTAAAAATTAACGAATCATCAGACACCTATTCTCATTGATCAGCTAGCGCGTGTGCATGTAATAGCTATCACATGCGCACGTTATCACTCTTACGTGCACACGTAATAGCTATCGCATGCGCACGTATTAGCTATATCATTGTCACATAGTAACTTTAGCGGGCCTTTGCATGGCGCACTCACGACCTCCAAGATATATGCAGAACGCAAAAGTGCTCGTTATGCAGTCGCCAGCAACGCTTGGTGCCGTGACTAGGCATAAAATGCCATGTCGTCGCGATTATTTTGACCTTATTTCATGTACATCGAATATGACGTCTGCAAGAGGCACTAAAGAGTGCGTTTGGAACCCCGTAGCAAGGCATCTTTAGCATCTTCATCTATACAAGCGCTGTATAGACGCGCTAGAAAAGTTTTAGGGTCGGAGCCATCGGCTTGTTTTGTTGGCGTTCTTCAAACCCGCTTATCCGCCAATAAGATGGCAGAAAGCAGCCACCAAACATACATAAGGATATGTTAAGCGTTCTCTAGATGCTCGCTTATCAACATTGCAAATGCATACGTATATTTCCATGTTTTAACTTAGGACAATTTTAAATAGACAGGTAGACATGTCATAAGCTGTCATTAGTGACAGGTCACACTGTCCTCAGTTGTGGGTCACACTGTCCTCATTGATGGGTCACACTATTCACTCTTGCGTGCACACGTAATAGCTTTCCTATGCGCACGTAATAGCTATATCGTACCCAAATAGTAACTTAAGCATGCGCTCGTAATTTTATTGCGAACATGATTAATACTATCGCCTGCGTATGTAATACTATCAAGAGCGCACGTTATAATAGCGTAACGCACATAATAATTATCATGTGTGCCCGTGACAACTATCGCGTATTTAAGTTATTACTATCGCTAATGAAATAGCTCTCTTAATGTCGCAGAACCATTACATCCCAGTTTCAGCATATCGGCCTTCGCACGGCCAGGGTTACACTGTCCTCAGTGCTTGGTTGCAAAAAAAATCAGTTGTTCTTTGCCCTGCGTCCTTTTTAACAAACATTTAAAGCCTGAATCCGAGACTTAAACACGAATAACTAAAATTCAAGACATTTTCAGCTAGGACATTGTTTTACTTTACCACTTCACGTTAGTGTAGTCCACAATATGATGGACGTGATGTTTAATGATCTAATTTTAATTTAACGGTCTATACGCTATATTGTTCCATTGAGTCATAAATAAAAAATCTGAATATTTATGCACGTGATTAAATTGTGATATAGTTCGTGATTTTAAATTATAGTTCCTTCAGATAGTTTAATGTATGAAAAAAGATACGGCGCCTGAGCAAGGCGGCCCCAGTGGTATTCGTCACTGCCGTTTGTTTAAAATAACTCCCAGCAAGGAGATTACACCACAGCTCTTGTTAATTTTGACATGGATTCAATAGCAGTGGGTAAAGCATTAAGGCTATGTTACAGTATTCCGTTAATGCCATTCATTGTTTCGTAAAACAACGCGAAAACACGATTTAAAGGCACAAAATAACGTCGCGATTAGGCGAGATCACGATTCAAACTCGCAAAAGAATAATAGGTAAATATTGCCTTTGTACTAGAGTTGCGACACCTTAAGGGTTTCGCGGGATGGAATGAGTGGAGAGATGAAATCAAATTGAAAATCGATTATTTCTAAAAAAAAATGGTACGAAAAAATATGCGGGTAGGAAAAAAAAACAAATTTGGGTACGAAAACAAATTTGAGTACGATAAAAAGGGTACAAACAAAATAAGGGAACGAAAAAACTATTTTGGTACGAAAAAAATGGGTACAAATAAAAAATAAGGTACGAAAAAATTTGTGTACGAAAAAAAAATGAGTACGAACAAATGGGTACGAAGAAATTTGGGTACGAACAAATTTGTGTACGAAAAAATTGGGTACAAAAAAATGTGGGTACGAAAAAAAAATTGGTTATGAAAAAAATTAGGGTACGAAAAACTATTTGGGTACGAAAAAAAAGGTTCAAATAAAAATTTGGGTACAAAAAAAATTGGGAACAAAACGAATTTGGGTACGAAAAAAATTTGAGTACGAACAAATGGGTTCAAAGAAATTTGGGTTCGAACAAATTTGTGTAAAAAAAAAATTGGGTACGAAAAAAAATTTGGTTATGAAAACCTATAGGGAACGAAAAAATTAGGGTACAAAAAACTATTTGGGTACGAAAAAAAAGGGTACATATATAAATTTGGGTAAAAAAAAAATTGGGTACGAAACAAATTTGTGCACCGACGGACAGACGAAGCGGCGACTATATGCTCCCCCTAAAAAATTTGGGGGGGAGCATAATAAACAAGTTATGGCAATTTAAAGGTGGTACGCAAACTTAATAATAGATTTATCAATTATATGCTTATTCTAAGTGAAAAAAGGCCATAATTGTTACAAAATGCTTGATACAGTTATCTGCTCTTGTTTATACATTGGGGTCATGTTGGTTAATAAGCAAAATACATGGTGTATGAACGCAATATGTCAAGGGACATAAAAAATATTTGAGGTCATATGCAAACTTTAACATAGATTTATCAATAATATGCATATTATTCTAAGTGAAAAAGGGCCTAATTCTGTTAAAATGCTTGATACAGTAAATGAGTTGTCTGCTCTTGTTTATAGATTGGGTTTATGTCGGTAATGAAGTATGCAAAATATAAAAGCAATATGTCAATGGACATAGGAAATATATTTGAGGTGGTACGCAAACATTCCAATGCGCAAGCCGACGCCGGGTTGAGTAGGATAGCTCGACTATATATATTTCATATATAACAGTCAAGCTAAAATGTAAATATACCATAAACAACAGGCTAACCTCAATCACAACTTTAATGCAATGCTTATAACAATAGAGATACAATGATATGCCAGGGATTGAAACTAACTGTTTACTATTGTGGGCAACCATCTTTAGTATTTTGGTTGCCCAGATAAAGAATAACGAGCCCAGAAATATGAACATGTGAATATTATACATTCTTTTAATAAAATAATAGATAATTAAATACATTTGCTGACAACACATGTTCAATGCATGATGTTTTATTATGAGCCTGAATTGAATCATGTCCTATTCCTAAATAATGAATGTTATTTAACTAGTATTGATCCATGGTGATCAATTGTTTTTCAATTTTTATTGCAGTGAATTGTTTTAAGCTTTAAAAAAAAGAAGTTTACCAACTTTTGAAATTGAGTTGCCCAGGCAAAAATCTACTTGCCCCGGGTTCACGGTAAACCACTTATTTCCATCCCTGTATGCTCTTCATTTTCTGTTCTTCCATCGCATTCTCAAAATTAAATTTAAAGCCGATATTTTTTAATAACATTAGTATGAATTACTAACCATTATCACCCAAAAAACAATTTTACAAAGCTGTAATCCCGTCGTAGAGATTTAGTTTACTATTATCAGTGTTCTCTTTAAATACCGGCTGCTAGCGATCTTGCCGGTTACATTAACTCTTGATGCCGGCTACTTTTCCCAAATATATCAAGTAAATGTCACAAATGCTTTGGTTTTACTGCATAGTTGCCGGCCATATAACTGGCTACTCAAATTTTTCTGGAAAACACTGAACTATGCATGACAAACACACAAAAATTAAATACATCTTAGATTCATTGTAAAAAATAAATTGACACTTCCAGCTTGTCGTCACTAAAATCCAAAGATTCAAATAATTTTCCACGAGATACGTCAACAATTGCGTAATCAAATGAATGAAAAATAAAAGTAAAGAAAGCCGGATTTTACATAAATTTCAGGTTGAAACACAACAAGGTAAAGGTAGTCGGTGAGATATAATAATAATACAGTTAGTAAGGCTCGTACCCTGGGTACGGTAAATATACTAAAACATACCCGGGAATTTTAACACTAAATCGGTTGTTGTCGGCTATTTTGTAAAAATTAATTATGTTTACATTTATGTCAATTTTCTGTTAAATGGCATTTATACAATGTATTATCAAAACTCATTTTTACAATCATTAATGTGATTCAATTTAAAATCTTAAATTGTTTAAAGTCGCGTCATTGTATGACGTTGTCAAGTATATTTTCCGCGATGTGGCACGTTCACTTTTTACCGTCATAGATTTTTTTAAAGAAACATTTTTTGGTTTGCGAGGTCCGTTAAATGGGGAACACCATATTTGGTATTTATATTATGTTTTAACAAATAATTCATGCTGTGTAATAAATATTGTATAAGATATTTCGATATTTATTGAAAATGTTTCAAATTGTTATTTATGAAACCTTTTATTCTAATGAGTGTATGCTATCATATTATACTTCGAATAGCAGATCTGTTGTACTATAATCGTATTATTCATTCTTTATTGTTAATTTCATTTATTGTAGAGAATCGTCAATGTTACATCTAGTCGCCAATCCTTGTCGTTAGTGTTAGTTTTCAATGCTTGTTATCATTGCCGTCAATGTTAGTCGTCAATCCTTATCGTCATTATACATGAAGGAAATAAAAGCAGAAACAGAGACGTTTTCTTGATTACTTGATTATTCCTACGGCGTCCTCTCAACACTCATACTAAAAAGCATGTTGATGCAGATTTTTTTTAAAGAGAAGTTTCTTTAAGGTAAACAATATTGTTTTACTTTAATCGCTAGCATGTTTAACGACATCGGATTTTTGGCAGATATACAACTCGGGATACAATCTAATATTTGCGGGTATGTTTAAGTTTTTTTACCGTACCCGGGCTACATGTAAGTAAAGTTAAGAGTACCCGGGGTACATGTACCGGTAAGTAGTACCCGAGCCGAGAATGTCAATTGAAGGTGTTAGAGATGCATTGAACCATAAGATTAAAAAGGGTAATTAACCACGGGCTTATTAAAATTAAAACGATGGCATTACATTGTACCAGCTGTTTATTGTTGTATATTGTAAGCTTGAAATATTTTAAATAATGTAAACAACTTACCTTGTATAAAGTTGGCACATTGTTGTCAGGTGTAGAAACTATTATACTTATTTCTGTTAAGTTGCACTGGCTGAACCAAAAGAATTATGTAGTCGTTTCTAAATAATCACGAAACAATCTACTAATGCATATATGCTTGCCAGTTGCTGAGTTTGTGCATTTCCATTCATTATACTATCGGCCTTGGCAAACAGCGTAGACTCAGATTAGACGCCGCATGATGTCTGCTATTTGGTACGCAGAAGATTTGCATATCCACGGGTGTTTTATGTCAAATGTTATGGTTTTTCAATAGATCGTATACTTATCTACTTAACAGCGAATTAGCGTTCACTTGACATCATTTTTAATTATGTTATTTTGTGAATACTTTCTCGCGATCTTTTCGCCTTTGGTCGACGCCGTCTGCTATTTCAAACGATGAAGATTTCCATATCCACTGGCGTTTTTTTATGTCAAATGTTAGTGTTTTCCAATTGATCGTATACTTATCTACAAAACGGATAAGTAGCGTTCACTTTACATCGTTTGTGATGATGTTATTTTGTAAATACTTTTAAAGCGTTCTTTCTGTCGAAGTCGGCCATTTTGACGTGTGTGAACAAATACCGACATTCCCGCAATTACCAAAATCCCCAGGAATCCCCGAGATCCCACGAAATCCCCATTAATATTGATTATTTATCGAAAAACTGCGTATTTTAATATAGATTGTTGCGAAATACACTGAAATCACTAATGAAACATTGTTTTTATCAAAGTTTGATTTCGGGGATTTCGGTAGGGTTTCGGTATATCCACATACCGCATTTTGTAATTCCGGTTATGTAAAACTTGCGAAACTTTTTCGTGATTTAATCAAAAACTAGATTTTTCACAGGTAAAACGCCTACGCCAACAGGTAGATCGCATTCTTGTCCATATACATGTCAAATTTCAGCAAAAGTAACTGACCAGTTTTCAAGACTCCCAAATCGCGACTATATGCACCAACTTAATGAAACTTAGCCCCCTTTATCATTCGTTCGAATGAACGTCATCAATGATGACGTCCAATACATCACTCATTCCATACTAGAGTTGCGACACCTTAAGGGTTTCGCGGGATGGAATGAGTGGGGAGATGAAATAAAACCTATTTCTTTTTGTGCATTTAATGATGGTAACCAAAGTTCTCGCAAAAATTTAATATACATATCACATGATAGTAACCATAATACTCGCAGACATGCTTATTTTTTCGAAGCCGTTCGATTAGCTACCTTTAAAAGTAGAACTTCAATTCCCATGACTATAATATTAAAAACGTGAAAAGAGCAAACCATTGAAGTGTGTCGGACATTCCCATCTTAAACACTATCGACTAGCATTAAGCCTTTTTCTGTGTCTACAAAATTCTGTGTATTTTATTGAATCATCATTATAGCTTTGCGTTCAAGATAGTGTTGAATTCATTTTGCAATGCAATCAGCGCTTTGATTTTATATTACGAAATGTATTACGCAGTACATTGTGTGACGTCATTTCGGTGACGAAACACAACAGTTTTATTTACACTCTCTGAAATTTAAGGACATGTCGCGGACGTTGTGTTTTAAATCTGTAAACTATTTGTTTAAAGCATCGAACGAATGCAAAACGTATTTCGGATTGTGTGTTCATCATGCATAAATGTAAACATAAATAGGAATACAATACAATTGTGTGGTTTGAACTAAGTTTCGATAAAGACATGGATTAATAAAGGTGGAAGTGCATATCGTTTCAAGGTGTTTGATATAAACTTTGGATTAAAGTAGTCAACTTATTGTTACAAACATTGGATTAATAATGTCATTTAGATAAGCGTGACGTTTATACTTAATTAAGTATTTTTATAACTCTTGTTAAAGCTGAAATTGAGTCATCAAATTTCGCTACAAAACGGTGTCAGTTGCAATAGATATGTAAATGTGCTACGTTAAATTAGTATTATGTTTGATTATTTTGTTTATTTGTTACGCACTTTATGCTGCTAATGATGTGTTGCTCACGGCAAGCCTCGCCGTGTAAACCTTTCTTCAACTCGTCGGACAAATTCAAGTACACGTGATACTTACATTGTATTTTATTTTTTTCTGTGAATTTGATGATGGTCACCAAAGATATCGCAGAGATTTTAATATATCGTCGACTCACCTAAATTCGCGACTAACCTAGATTCGCGGATTTTGTTTTCGTCACGTAACCGGTACCAATATTTGTTTCTGCGCATGCGTGATCGTGGCGATATGCAAATGAATGTTTACTCGATTGGAACGATTGAAGATTTGTGAAAAATAATGCGTTTTAAACAAGTAAAAAGTGTGAATTAGAATCAATTAGCAAATATACCATATTTTCTTAACACCAATAATACCCGACCATCGAATTTCATAAATATTAAGTAAAAATCAGATATCACGATTTTTTGTTGTCGTCTGCTGTTGTAGTAGCATTGCCATATATGGAAATGTTACGCTTCGAAAACATGAGTAATTCCAACACATGATTTATTGTGTGTTTCTTAGACCATGACAATGAAGCTAATTTATATTTATTTTTTGTTTTTTAAGGCCATCCCTAAGCATTGTCGCAAGAAGTATAGGCTTTATTCACCGACTTCCTTGATAAATGCTTACAGAGCTTTTAAGGAGAAGAATATGTCCGTTCTTAGAGCCTAAAAATTATACAGATTGTCTAACAATACTTTACGTCACAGGGTCTTTGAAAATTATCCACCCAGACACAGTTGTTATGTGAGCTGCTCCCAATTTCCATGCAATTTACCCTGTTCATATATTAATATTTTATTGTTATTTCGTGTTTGACTTTTGTGTTAAATGTTTCATTTGCACCAGAAACCAATTTAAACTGTTAAAAATAAGTAAGCTTGGCCTAATTACTCGACATTGCAATGATTTTTTGTATGACGTCATACCCGCGAATCAAGGGTAGTAAAACAAAATGGCTGACGCTTTACACTTATGTCAACAATATTGACATTTAAGAGCTTTACAAACATTGTTTGGAAATCACAATGGAACAAATCAGCGAAGAATGAATTTATTTTAAAAGGTTAATGTTTGTTTTCGTTGGTTTTTATGCGTTATTATTTTAATATTGACATTTAATGTTAAGGTCGCGAATTTACGGTAATCGATGATACATGAAACTATTTCAATTAATGCTATTTTGAGAAGTCCGTCCCCGCTCTGCCGTTTGTTATTGTTTATATCATACTATTTTGCTGCTCTATATAAACATTTCTCCAAACCGGCTTTCCGTACTATTATTTTGCATGCAACTGATTGCGCAATTTATGACGTATGTTGTGTGACGTAATTTATTTGTCAAAACAAACAATTTTAAGTAAAATTCTCTGGATGTTTTTAACAGTTATTTATTTGTTTAAAGCATCTAACGAATGCAAAAACGTATTTCGGATTGTGTGTTTATCATACATAATTGTAATTGTTATAAATATTGGATTATCGTCGTCATTAAGGTACGCGTGTTGTTTATACTAAATTGCTTTGCTGCTCACGTTTATTTATTGATTCAATAATTAAACCCTAAATTAATAATGTATTTGTCTCATGATTATCATGTATATTAAAGATATTATCTGATAAATAGAATACCATGTTAATACCAGTGTGTACTTACATTTATCCGACACGTCTCGGAAAGCCTCGCCGTGTAAACCTTTCTTCAACTCGTCGCACACAATAACACATAATTTTTTGTCATTTATATATATATCTAAACAACCACACTCGATCTCCACAAAAGACATGCATGTGTACTTCGTATTGATATTCAAACACAATTATCGTTGTTTATCGATTTAACGCCTAACTGTATATTGCATTAATAACGCGTAACGTCAGTTACTTTGTTTCTTAACAAGATGGAAGCTAGCCTAAGCGCTTTTATGACGTGACGTCACAATGTTTATCTTAGCGCGTGTGGTTTCCCATAAAAAATATTCAAACGCAAAATACTCAAAAACTTGATTTTTCCCAGGTATAACGCCTACGCCAACAGGTAGATCGCATTCTGGTACATATACATGTCAAATTTCAGCAAACGTGTTCGGCCAGTTTTCAAGACTCCCAAATCGCAGTGATTTGCCTCAGCTTAACGAAACTTAGCCCCCTTTATCATTCGTTCGATTGAACGTCATCAATGATGACGTCCAATACATCACTCATTCCATACTAGAGTTGCGACACCTTAAGGGTTTCGCGTGATGGAATGAGTGGAGAGATGAAATCAAATTGAAAATCGATTATTTCTATAAAAAAATGGTACGAAAAAATATGTGGGTAGGAAAAAAAAACAAATTTGGGTACGAAAACAAATTTGAGTACGATAAAAAGGGTACAAACAAAATAAGGGAACGAAAAAACTATTTTGGTACGAAAAAAATGGGTACAAATAAAAAATAAGGTACGAAAAAATTTGTGTACGAAAAAAAAATGAGTACGAACAAATGGGTACGAAGAAATTTGGGTACGAACAAATTTGTTTACGAAAAAATTGGGTACAAAAAAATGTGGGTACGAAAAAAAATTGGTTATAAAAAAAATTAGGGTACGAAAAACTATTTGGGTACGAAAAAAAAGGTTCAAATAAAAATTTGGGTACAAAAAAAATTGGGAACAAAACGAATTTGGGTACGAAAAAAATTTGAGTACGAACAAATGGGTTCAAAGAAATTTGGGTTCTAACAAATTTGTGTAAAAAAAAATTGGGTACAAAAAAAAATTTGGTTATGAAAACCTATAGGGAACGAAAAAATTAGGGTACAAAAAACTATTTGGGTACCAAAAAAAAAGGGTACATATATAAATTTGGGTACAAAAAAAATTGGGTACGAAACAAATTTTTGCACCGACGGACAGACGAAGCGGCGACTATATGCTCCCCCTAAAAAATTTGGGGGGGGAGCATAATAAACAAGTTATGGCAATTTAAAGGTGGTACGCAAACTTAAAAATACATTTATCAATTATATGCTTATTCTAAGTGAAAAAAAGGCCATAATTGTTACAAAATGCTTGATACAGTTATCTGCTCTTGTTTATACATTGGGGTCATGTTGGTTAATAAGCAAAATACATGGTGTATGAACGCAATATGTCAAGTGACATAAAAAATATTTGAGGTCATATGCAAACTTTAACATAGATTTATCAATAATATGCATATTATTCTTAGTGAAAAAGGGCCTAATTCTGTTAAAATGCTTGATACAGTAAATGAGTTGTCTGCTCTTGTTTATAGATTGGGGTTATGTCGGTAATGAAGTATGCAAAATATAAAAGCAATATGTCAATGGACATAGGAAATATATTTGAGGTGGTACGCAAACATTCCAATGCGCACGCCGACGCCGGGTTGAGTAGGATAGCTCGACTATATATATTTCATATATAACAGTCAAGCTAAAATGTAAATATACCATAAACAACAGGCTAACCTCAATCACAACTTTAATGCAATGCTTATAACAATAGAGATACAATGATATGCCAGGGATTGAAACTAACTGTTTACTATTGTGGGCAACCATCTTTAGTATTTTGGTTGCCCAGATAAAGAATAACGAGCCCAGAAATATGAACATGTGAATATTATACATTTATTTAATAAAATAATAGATAATTAAATACATTTGCGGACAACACATGTTCAATGCATGATGTTTTATTATGAGCCTGAATTGAATCATGTCCTATTCCTAAATAATGAATGTTATTTAACTAGTATTGATCCATGGTGATCAATTGTTTTTCAATTTTTATTGCAGTGAATTGTTTTAAGCTTTAAAAAAAAGAAGTTTACCAACTTTTGAAATTGAGTTGCCCAGGCAAAAATCTACTTGCCCCGGGTTCACGGTAAACCACTTATTTCCATCCCTGTATGCTCTTCATTTTCTGTTCTTCCATCCCATTCTCCAAATTAAATTTAAAGCCGATATTTTTTAATAACATTAGTATGAATTACTAACCATTATCACCCAAAAAACAATTTTACAAAGCTGTAATCCCGTCGTAGAGATTTAGTTTACTATTATCAGTGTTCTCTTTAAATACCGGCTGCTAGCGATCTTGCCGGTTACATTAACTCTTGATGCCGGCTACTTTTCCCAAATATATCAAGTAAATGTCACAAATGCTTTGGTTTTACTGCATAGTTGCCGGCCATATAACTGGCTACTCAAATTTTTCTGGAAAACACTGAACTATGCATGACAAACACACAAAAATTAAATACATCTTAGATTCATTGTAAAAAATAAATTGACACTTCCAGCTTGTCGTCACTAAAATCCAAAGATTCAAATAATTTTCCACGAGATACGTCAACAATTGCGTAATCAAATGAATGAAAAATAAAAGTAAAGAAAGCCGGATTTTACATAAATTTCAGGTTGAAACACAACAAGGTAAAGGTAGTCGGTGAGATATAATAATAATACAGTTAGTAAGGCTCGTACCCTGGGTACGGTAAATATACTAAAACATACCCGGGAATTTTAACACTAAATCGGTTGTTGTCGGCTATTTTGTAAAAATTAATTATGTTTACATTTATGTCAATTTTCTGTTAAATGGCATTTATACAATGTATTATCAAAACTCATTTTTACAATCATTAATGTGATTCAATTTAAAATCTTAAATTGTTTAAAGTCGCGTCATTGTATGACGTTGTCAAGTATATTTTCCGCGATGTCGCACGTTCACTTTTTACCGTCATAGATTTTTTTAAAGAAACATTTTTTGGTTTGCGAGGTCCGTTAAATGGGGAACACCATATTTGGTATTTATATTATGTTTTAACAAATAATTCATGCTGTGTAATAAATATTGTATAAGATATTTCGATATTTATTGAAAATGTTTCAAATTGTTATTTATGAAACCTTTTATTCTAATGAGTGTATGCTATCATATTATACTTCGAATAGCAGATCTGTTGTACTATAATCGTATTATTCATTCTTTATTGTTAATTTCATTTATTGTAGAGAATCGTCAATGTTACATCTAGACGCCAATCCTTGTCGTTAGTGTTAGTTTTCAATGCTTGTTATCATTGCCGTCAATGTTAGTCGTCAATCCTTATCGTCATTATACATAAAGGAAATAAAAGCAGAAACAGAGACGTATTCTTGATTACTTGATTATTCCTACGGCGTCCTCTCAACACTCATACTAAAAAGCATGTTGATGCAGATTTTTTTTAAAGAGAAGTTTCTTTAAGGTAAACAATATTGTTTTACTTTAATCGCTAGCATGTTTAACGACATCGGATTTTTGGCAGATATACAACTCGGATACAATCTAATATTTGCAGGTATGTTTAAGTTTCTTTACCGTACCCGGGCTACATGTAAGTAAAGTTAAGAGTACCCGGGGTACATGTACCGGTAAGTAGTACCCGAGCCGAGAATGTCAATTGAAGGTGTTAGAAATGCATTGAACCATAAGATTAAAAAGGGTAATTAACCACGGGCTTATTAAAATTAAAACGATGACATTACATTGTACCAGCTGTTTATTGTTGTATACTGTAAGCTTGAAATATTTTAAATAATGTAAACAACTTACCTTGTATAAAGTTGGCACATTGTTGTCAGGTGTAGAAACTATTATACTTATTTCTGTTAAGTTGCACTGGCTGAACCAAAAGAATTATGTAGTCGTTTCTAAATAATCACGAAACAATCTACTAATGCATATATGCTTGCCAGTTGCTGAGTTTGTGCATTTCCATTCATTATACTATCGGCCTTGGCAAACAGCGTAGACTCAGATTAGACGCCGCATGATGTCTGCTATTTGGTACGCAGAAGATTTGCATATCCACGGGTGTTTTATGTCAAATGTTATGGTTTTCAATAGATCGTATACTTATCTACAAAACAGCGAATTAGCGTTCACTTAACATCATTTTTAATTATGTTATTTTGTTAATACTTTCTCGCGTTCTTTTCGCCATTGGTCGACGCCGTCTGCTATTTCCAACGATGAAGATTTCCATATCCACTGGCGTTTTTTTATGTCAAATGTTAGTGTTTTCCAATGGATCGTATACTTATCTACAAAACAGATAAGTAGCGTTCACTTTACATCGTTTGAGATGATGTTTTTTTGTAAATACTTTCTAAGCGTTCATTCTGACGAAGTCGACCATTTTGACGGGTGTGAAGAAATACCGAATTTCCCGTAATTACCAAAATCCTCAGAAATCCACGAGATCCCACGAAATCCCCATTAATATTGATTGTGTATTGAAAAACTGCGTATTTTAATATAGATCGTTGCGAAATACACTGAAATCACTAATGAAACATTGTTTTTATCAAAGTTTGATTTCGGGGATTTCGGTAGGACTTCGGTATATCCACATAGCGCATTTTGTAATTCCGGTTATGTAAAACTTGCGAAACTTTTTCGTGATTTAATCAAAAAACTTGATTTTTCCCAGGTATAACGCCTACGCCAACAGGTAGATCGCATTCTGGTACATATACATGTCAAATTTCAGCAAACGTGCTAGGCCAGTTTTCAAGCGCCCCAAATCGCGACTATATGCGCCAGCTTAACGAAAGTTAGCCCCCTTTATCATTCGTTCGATTGAACGTCATCAATGATGACGTCCAATACATCACTCATTCCATACTAGAGTTGCGACACCTTAAGGGTTTCGCGTGATGGAATGAGTGGAGAGATGAAATCAAATTGAAAATCGATTATTTCTATAAAAAAATGGTACGAAAAAATATGTGGGTAGGAAAAAAAACAAATTTGGGTACGAAAACAAATTTGAGTACGATAAAAAGGGTACAAACAAAATAAGGGAACGAAAAAACTATTTTGGTACGAAAAAAATGGGTACAAATAAAAAATAAGGTACGAAAAAATTTGTGTACGAAAAAAAATGAGAACGAACAAATGGGTACGAAGAAATTTGGGTACGAACAAATTTGTGTACGAAAAAATTGGGTACAAAAAAATGTGGGTACGAAAAAAAAATTGGTTATAAAAAAAATTAGGGTACGAAAAACTATTTGGGTACGAAAAAAAAGGTTCAAATAAAAATTTGGGTACAAAAAAAATTGGGAACAAAACGAATTTGGGTACGAAAAAAATTTGAGTACGAACAAATGGGTTCAAAGAAATTTGGGTTCTAACAAATTTGTGTAAAAAAAAATTGGGTACGAAAAAAAATATGGTTATGAAAACCTATAGGGAACGAAAAAATTAGGGTACAAAAAACTATTTGGGTACGAAAAAAAAAGGGTACATATATAAATTTGGGTACAAAAAAAATTGGGTACGAAACAAATTTTTGCACCGACGGACAGACGAAGCGGCGACTATATGCTCCCCCTAAAAAATTTGGGGGGGGGAGCATAATAAACAAGTTATGGCAATTTAAAGGTGGTACGCAAACTTAATAATACATTTATCAATTATATGCTTATTCTAAGTGAAAAAAAGGCCATAATTGTTACAAAATGCTTGATACAGTTATCTGCTCTTGTTTATACATTGGGGTCATGTTGGTTAATAAGCAAAATACATGGTGTATGAACGCAATATGTCAAGTGACATAAAAAATATTTGAGGTCATATGCAAACTTTAACATAGATTTATCAATAATATGCATATTATTCTTAGTGAAAAAGGGCCTAATTCTGTTAAAATGCTTGATACAGTAAATGAGTTGTCTGCTCTTGTTTATAGATTGGGGTTATGTCGGTAATGAAGTATGCAAAATATAAAAGCAATATGTCAATGGACATAGGAAATATATTTGAGGTGGTACGCAAACATTCCAATGCGCACGCCGACGCCGGGTTGAGTAGGATAGCTCGACTATATATATTTCATATATAACAGTCAAGCTAAAATGTAAATATACCATAAACAACAGGCTAACCTCAATCACAACTTTAATGCAATGCTTATAACAATAGAGATACAATGATATGCCAGGGATTGAAACTAACTGTTTACTATTGTGGGCAACCATCTTTAGTATTTTGATTGCCCAGATAAAGAATAACGAGCCCAGAAATATGAACATGTGAATATTATACATTCTTTTAATAAAATAATAGATAATTAAATACATTTGCTGACAACACATGTTCAATGCATGATGTTTTATTATGAGCCTGAATTGAATCATGTCCTATTCCTAAATAATGAATGTTATTTAACTAGTATTGATCCATGGTGATCAATTGTTTTTCAATTTTTATTGCAGTGAATTGTTTTAAGCTTAAAAAAAAAGAAGTTTACCAACTTTTGAAATTGAGTTGCCCAGGCAAAAATCTACTTGCCCCGGGTTCACGGTAAACCACTTATTTCCATCCCTGTATGCTCTTCATTTTCTGTTCTTCCATCCCATTCTCCAAATTAAATTTAAAGCCGATATTTTTTAATAACATTAGTATGAATTACTAACCATTATCACCCAAAAAACAATTTTACAAAGCTGTAATCCCGTCGTAGAGATTTAGTTTACTATTATCAGTGTTCTCTTTAAATACCGGCTGCTAGCGATCTTGCCGGTTACATTAACTCTTGATGCCGGCTACTTTTCCCAAATATATCAAGTAAATGTCACAAATGCTTTGGTTTTACCGCATAGTTGCCGGCCATATAACTGGCTACTCAAATTTTTCTGGAAAACACTGAACTATGCTTGACAAACACACAAAAATTAAATACATCTTAGATTCATTGTAAAAAATAAATTGACACTTCCAGCTTGTCGTCACTAAAATCCAAAGATTCAAATAATTTTCCACGAGATACGTCAACAATTGCGTAATCAAATGAATGAAAAATAAAAGTAAAGAAAGCCGGATTTTACATAAATTTCAGGTTGAAACACAACAAGGTAAAGGTAGTCGGTGAGATATAATAATAATACAGTTAGTAAGGCTCGTACCCTGGGTACGGTAAATATACTAAAACATACCCGGGAATTTTAACACTAAATCGGTTGTTGTCGGCTATTTTGTAAAAATTAATTATGTTTACATTTATGTCAATTTTCTGTTAAATGGCATTTATACAATGTATTATCAAAACTCATTTTTACAATCATTAATGTGATTCAATTTAAAATCTTAAATTGTTTAAAGTCGCGTCATTGTATGACGTTGTCAAGTATATTTTCCGCGATGTCGCACGTTCACTTTTTACCGTCATAGATTTTTTTAAAGAAACATTTTTTGGTTTGCGAGGTCCGTTAAATGGGGAACACCATATTTGGTATTTATATTATGTTTTAACAAATAATTCATGCTGTGTTATAAATATTGTATAAGATATTTCGATATTTATTGAAAATGTTTCAAATTGTTATTTATGAAACCTTTTATTCTAATGAGTGTATGCTATCATATTATACTTCGAATAGCAGATCTGTTGTACTATAATCGTATTATTCATTCTTTATTGTTAATTTCATTTATTGTAGAGAATCGTCAATGTTACATCTAGACGCCAATCCTTGTCGTTAGTGTTAGTTTTCAATGCTTGTTATCATTGCCGTCAATGTTAGTCGTCAATCCTTATCGTCATTATACATGAAGGAAATAAAAGCAGAAACAGAGACGTATTCTTGATTACTTGATTATTCCTACGGCGTCCTCTCAACACTCATACTAAAAAGCATGTTGATGCAGATTTTTTTTAAAGAGAAGTTTCTTTAAGGTAAACAATATTGTTTTACTTTAATCGCTAGCATGTTTAACGACATCGGATTTTTGGCAGATATACAACTCGGATACAATCTAATATTTGCGGGTATGTTTAAGTTTCTTTACCGTTCCCGGGCTACATGTAAGTAAAGTTAAGAGTACCCGGGGTACATGTACCGGTAAGTAGTACCCGAGCCGAGAATGTCAATTGAAGGTGTTAGAGATGCATTGAACCATAAGATTAAAAAGGGTAATAAACCACGGGCTTATTAAAATTAAAACGATGACATTACATTGTACCAGCTGTTTATTGTTGTATACTGTAAGCTTGAAATATTTTTAATAATGTAAACAACTTACCTTGTATAAAGCTGGCACATTGTTGTCAGGTGTAGAAACTATTATACTTATTTCTGTTAAGTTGCACTGGCTGAACCAAAAGAATTATGTAGTCGTTTCTAAATAATCACGAAACAATCTACTAATGCATATATGCTTGCCAGTTGCTGAGTTTGTGCATTTCCATTCATTATACTATCGGCCTTGGCAAACAGCGTAGACTCAGATTAGACGCCGCATGATGTCTGCTATTTGGTACGCAGAAGATTTGCATATCCACGGGTGTTTTATGTCAAATGTTATGGTTTTCAATAGATCGTATACTTATCTACAAAACAGCGAATTAGCGTTCACTTTACATCAGTTTTAATTATGTTATTTTGTTAATACTTTCTCGCGTTCTTTTCGCCATTGGTCGACGCCGTCTGCTATTTCCAACGATGAAGATTTCCATATCCACTGGCGTTTTTTATGTCAAATGTTAGTGTTTTCCAATGGATCGTATACTTATCTACAAAACAGATAAGTAGCGTTCACTTTACATCGTTTGAGATGATGTTTTTTTGTAAATACTTTCTAAGCGTTCATTCTGACGAAGTCGACCATTTTGACGGGTGTGAAGAAATACCGAATTTCCCGTAATTACCAAAATCCTCAGAAATCCACGAGATCCCACGAAATCCCCATTAATATTGATTGTGTATTGAAAAACTGCGTATTTTAATATAGATCGTTGCGAAATACACTGAAATCACTAATGAAACATTGTTTTTATCAAAGTTTGATTTCGGGGATTTCGGTAGGACTTCGGTATATCCACATACCGCATTTTGTAATTCCGGTTTCGTCAAACTTGCGAAACTTTTTCGTGATTTAATCAAAAAACTTGATTTTTCCCAGGTATAACGCCTACGCCAACAGGTAGATCGCATTCTTGTCCATATACATGTCAAATTTCAGCAAACGTGCTAGGCCAGTTTTCAAGAAACTCAAATCGCAGTGATTCTCGCCACCTTAACGAAACTTAGCCCCCTTTATCATTCGTTCGAATGAACGTCATCAATGATGACGTCCAATACATCACTCATTCCATACTAGACTTGCGACACCTTAAGGGTTTCGCGGGATGGAATGAGTGGGGAGATCATATACAATTTTCAGCTTTCAGGAAGCAAGGACCCTCTAGACGTGAAACATAAGCTTTCCAACACTATATGATTCCAGTTCCACAGCACATATTGCATTAGTTCAATGGGAAGAACATTAAACGGCATATTCACAAATCTCTGAATAACAAACAGTGCTCAAAAATATTTAAAGTAGTCATTTACTATTTAATTGATTATGTCCTCTGATTGTTGCATTTTAATTTAAATATGTGTTCCTATATGCATTTATTGTTGTTTTGACTTAAAAAACTAAAATGGATGCCCATTCTTAGTTTGCTGTCTTAGTCTACCCTAAAATTATACATGTTTCTTGCATAATTGAATTATCAAAAACTGCATACTTGTAAAGGCATTGTCAGAGTTATTTGGTTAGGTTAGAGACAAAGTAAAGCAAATATATTTATTTTTCTTAAAATGAATCATCCTCTGAAGCCCCCACTGGGATTCAAACCCAGATCTCTTTCCTCTGGGAAGGAAAGTATTCTATCTTGAAATACAAGGGCAAGTAAGAGGACAATTTGCAATTTTAAACCTATAAACATATAAACTTAATTTTTCACATGACCTTAGAAACAACACAGACATCTCCGAATCTGAAATACATTACAGTTACAATTCAGGTTTTTAGTATTGTGCATTGTACATGAATGTTTAAGTGTTGTATTTATCCTTGGTACACAGAACTGCCTAAAGATGCGTAAAATACCAGTATTCAAATCTGAAAACATCCCATGTGTTTGTTTTACTCTGTTAGTATCCCTATTTTATTTCAATAAAGCAGTTTTTTCCTTCTCCTGAAAATTTAACTAAATATCAGTTATGCTACTTTTTACATTCAGCAAATGACATGTGTCCGTAATGTCCATTTTGAAAATTTGGTTAAAAAAACATTATTTTTACCAAAAAGGTAGACTTAATAATTATTATTAAACAGTTGATGTATGTCGCCTTAATAAAAAACAAAAATGGGAAAGAAATAAAATGTTTAAAAATGTCAGTTACATGACTTATAACATTAAGTAGACGATATAGCTTTGATACTTTAGGATAAGAGTAGACCTTAACACAAATAGGATAAGAGTAGACCTGAACTTAACCAAATTTTCAATTTTCTAACTATAAAAGGGGGCATTATTCAGTCAAAAAACAGAAAAAAATGGGTACAAAAAAATGTGTGTACGAAAACAATTGGGTAAGAAAAAATTATGCCGAAAAAATATATGCTAAAATAGCTTGGAGTCTTGACCACCAAAACGGCTTGGATTTTAATTATGCTGAAATAACTCGGGGTCATGACCACCAAACTGGCTTAGAATTCAATTATGCTGAAATAGCTCAGGATCTTGACCACCAAACTGGCTGGGATTTTTATCATGCTGAAAAAGCTCGGGATCTTTACCACCAAACTGGCTTGGATTTGAATTATGCTCATAGATCGGGTTCTTGACCACCAAACTGGCTTGCATTTTAATTATGCTGAAATAGCTAAGGATCTTGACCATCAAACTGGCTTGGATTTTAATTATGCCAAAATAGTTCAGGATCTTCACCACCAAACTGGCTTGGATTTTAAATATGCGGAAATAGCTTGAGGTCTCGGCCATGAAACTGGCTAGGATTTTAATTATGGTGAAAAAGCCCTGGTTCTTGACCACCAAACTGGCCTTGATTTTAATTATACCGAAATAGTTCAGGATCTTGACCACTAAACTGACTTGGATTTTAAATATGCTGAAATAGCTCAAGGTCTCCCCCACGAAACTGGCTTGGATTTTAATTATGCTGAAAAGGCTTGGGGTCTTGACCACCAAACTGGCCTGGATTTTAATTATACCGAAATAGTTCAGGATCTGGACCACCAAACTGACTTGGATTTTTATTATGCTGAAATAGCTCGGGGTATCCTCCACCAAACTGGCTTGGATTTTAATTATGGTTAGAAAGCTCGGAGTCTTTACCACAAAAATTGACCACCAAACTGGCTTGGATTTTAATTATACCGAAATAGTTCAGGATCTTGACCACTAACCTGACTTGGATTTTAATTATGCTGAAATAGCTCGGGGTCTCTGCCACCAAACTGGCTTGGATTTTAATTATGGTGAGAAAGCTCGGGTCTTGACCACAAAAATGGCTTGGATTTTAATTATGCTGAAATAGCTTGGGATCTTTACCACCAAAGTGGGCGGGGCCCTGGGGTGGGTAATGTGAACATGGATGGTCGAGACACTGTGTTGTCATAAGAAATCTTTAGTATTAATTTGAAGTCAATTGGTGAAGAATGGTGCGGCAGAGGCCGACGCGTATTCCCACGCCGCATGTTTGACCCAGGGGGCGCCCCAGGTTTGGTAATGTGGCCATGCATGGTTGAAATTGACCGTAACTATTGTCTTAAGAGATTTCGAGTGCTTGACAGGTTAATGTAAGCCATCATGGAGAGGGGTGGTTTATGTGGGTTGGTGGTAATTTAAAAGATGAAGTTTCAAAAATAATTATAAAAATAAAATTGGGGGGGGGGGGGGAATTCTTGGGTGGGGCATGGGGGATAGTTTGGGTGCAGTGCATTGTGGTATGTCAGGTAAGTGTTGTTTTGTCAAAGTATGAATCAAATGTGATCATATATAAAGAAGTTATGGCAATTTAAGCAAAATGTTCAATTATCTAAGTATAAAAGGGGCAATAATTCTGTCAAATGCTTGATACAGTTTTCTGCTCTTGTTTATAGATTGGGATCATGTTGGTAAAGAAGTATGCAAAATATGAAAGCAATATGTCAAAGGACATAGAAAATATTGGAGGTGGTATGCAAACTTTAACATAGATTTATCAAAAATATGCATATTCTAAGTATAAAAGAGCAATAATTCTGTCAAAATGCTTGATACAGTTGTCTGCTCTTGTTTATAGATTGGGATCATGTTGGTTATGAAGTATACAAAATATGAAAGCAATATGTCAAAGGACATAGAAAATATTTGAGGTGGTATGCAAACTTTAACATAGATTTATCAATAATACACTTTAACTCCAATATAGTGCGGTCCGTTATAACGCTGTGTCCAATATAACGCGGGGGATCCTTGGATCCCTTTTTTTCTCCAACCTTCCATTTCTGATTCAAATCCATGTTATGCAACTTCATGTATTTTCATAAATTCAAAGAAGCTGGCGATCACAGCTTGATTGCTTTATCCGCCCGTTTAACTGATTTTAATCGATTAGAGGTTAAACAACACTCGACAGCTAATTGGTGTTAATCTGTTGTGTAATGTCAATAAAGGTGTGAAAACAAGCGAGTCAGTGTTTATTACATGTATTCCCTATCAGAGCGGTTCGATGCGCTAATTTCAATAAGGCAAGTGCAAGCGGATTAATTATCAAATTAAAGTTATTTAAAACTATTACCTGTTTATGTTCCATATTTATCGTGTATTGTATTTCGTTGGTATAAAATATGGCTGTGTAAGTGTGTTATTGTTTATTATATGCTACACATGCTTGATAAATAAAGTTATCTTTGTGTGTGTTTAATGTTTCAGTAGGTATACGAAAAATACATTTAACAAGGGACAAAATTGTCACAAAACCAGGTTTTCATTGTGAAAAAAAAATCTGATAAACGGAGAAAAGTCAAACTGAACTTTTGAAATGAACAAACAAAATTAACCCCCTTTATAAGTTTTTTTTTTTTTTAAATCTATTTTTAGTCGTGGCGACCTTGACATTGGAGATATTGACGTGATTCTTTCGTGCGACACACCATCCCATGATGGTGAACAAATGTGCCAAATGATTTTAAAATCTCACAATGAATGACATAGTTATGGCCAGGACAAGCTCATTTATGGCCATTTTTGACCTTTGAACTCAAAGTGTGACCTTAACCTTGGAGATATCGACGTAATTATTTCGCGCGACATACCGTCCAATGATGGTGAACAAATGTTCCAAATGACTATAAAATCTGACAATGAAAGACATAGTTATGGCCCGGACAAGCTTGTTCCGCCAGCCCGCCCGCATTCGCCAATCTAATAACCATTTTTTTCCTTTGGAAAACCTGGTTAAAAATCCTGACGATTTATTTACATGCTAACGCAGTGTAATAGTTAACAGAGATGCACTTAAATTTTTGCCAGTTATCAGAAAGTCCACGGAAAGCACGTTTTTTACATGCTGCGTATGACGCAATAAAACATTTCTTTGTACATGTATCATTTTGCATCGTATTGCATTCAATCTAAATTTAAATTCGCTCGTTCAATGAAAGCTGTGTCCCATAATGCACTGTACTAATTTTTCTGAAAAATGGCGTAGGCATATGAATTTGTTAACGAAGTTCGTAAACATATTTCTTGTCATAAATGTTAAACATTATTTTTTCGTAAGTGATATAATTATATTGGATTATCGGATAAATGTGCACATTAGAAAAGCGGTAGTTATACTGTTATCGCTCGATTCGGTTTACATGCATGTATTTGCGGTTGACAACACAGCATGAAGATACACAAGACCTATATTATAGGCTATACTTTACCTGTTTTTATAGCCCCTTAAATAAATTAGCTCAAAACTTATAACGCTTTCTGTTTATAACGCTGTTGCGTGGCTTGGACCCCGTCATCCGCGTTATATTGGAGTGACAGTGTATGCATATTCTTAGTATAAAAGGGGCAATAATCCTGTCAAAATGCTTGATACAGTTGTCTGCTCTTGTTTATAGATAAGGGTCATGTTGGTAAAGAAGTGCATGTATGCAAAATATAAAAGTAATTTGTTAAAGGACAAAGAAAATATTTGGGGTAGTACACAAACTTTAACATGTGCACGCTAACGGTAACGCCGACGTGATCAGGATAGCTCCATTATATATATTTCATATATATTAGTCGAGCTAAAAATGAGTGAAAATCTCTGACCCGTCTCCACCCCATCCCCTTTAACTTTTGACCCAGGGGTCAGATCAAAATTCCAAATAGTGCAGGGTCGCACATAATGCTCATAGCTACCATGTGTTTAAGTTTCAAGGTTCTAGTGCTTATGGTGTAGGAGATAGTGGCTAGGACAGACGGACAGACTGATGTTGGAGATAACCACAATGAACCTGTTAACAGCCAACTAACGCTGCCAACAAAGCACAAGCTTTACGTGTCAGGATGCGGCACTATCTATACAAACTGCATAAGGAATTACAAGACGCTTAGGGTTTGAGGGACACCAAACCTGATTATGAGTCTTCCACACCTTAAGCATCTTAATAACCCTTTGCATGCTGGTAAATTTGTCGTCTGCTAAAATGTCGTCTGCTGAATTTCTAAAATCAGCATTTTCTTCATTTTTTTTTCAAAGAATACTATCAGAATAGCAAACAGTTTGGATCCTGATGAGACGCCACGTTTTGTGGCGTCTCATCTGGATCCAAACTGTTTTCAAAGGCCTTTAAAATTCGGTTCCTGCACTGAAAGGGTTAAATATACTTATTTGCTTGTGTACATGTACCTGATAATAAATTATTATTATTACCTGTTTTGGCATCAACAAGCTTTATCGATTGGCTCTCAAATTTTGCACATAAACGCTACACGATCAACCATTGGCCTTTTCATTTCAAGTCGGAGAGCAATTTAGCCCTTAGTCGGTCATAAAAGGGTGGAGGATCTATTTAAAGTACAACTATTCCAGATACAAAAATATGAATTCATTTATTTAATGCACTTATTTTCTTCTCTTTTGCTACGAAATGACCATAAACCAGCTTACGCATATTTTGCATTAGCAGATAATATTTCTTCTTTTACATATGAAAGGTAAAAAGAAATTCAAGCAGCATTTTATAATATAAATTCTCAATTTTATGGTTTACTATCTATTTTTCCCAATTTTATGGTTTATCTGGATTATTTTCTGAATTCAAAAGACACTGGCTTAAAAAAACTGTCTATGCATGTAACTGTTTATTGAAATCTCTTTATGAGTGATTATAAATGCATGATAAAATTCTAACATGTTATGTAATAGATAAATCTATATTGTTTGTATTTTTCGTAAACATTATTAGCCACCGTTGTGGTCAAACATATTTTTTTGTTTTATTAATGACTTTGTTTCACAGATTACTGTAACAGAGCTACAGATAAGGTGCGCATTTGTGTAAATACCCAATGTAAAATTGCCGATAACGCATAGAAAAATAAAACCATGCGTTCCGAAACCCAATTGAAATTGCCGATTACGCATATCATATTTTTCCTTTGCATAACGAGTAAATTTGTCCCGGAAATACCCTGGTCAGAAATACCCGGATTCTTTCCGCTTTGTCCAAGTGCTTTCAGTATAACCTTCAGCACAATAATATGTACGGAAAAAAGTGTCTTTGTGACTACATGTTATTGTTGTGAAAATGTCGAAACCTTGAGGCCTTAAAAATGGAAACATCGTATCCTAGGAACAAAAAAACTCAATTTTAAGATATTTAACCGCAGGCAACACAAAATCAGAAGCGGAAAATATAGTGAAACTAATTCTTGACGATATTATGTCGGAGGCAATCGCTGTCAGTGCTTACATTGTAAGAAAACTGGTGGAAAAAATCGTTGAACTTTTTGTTTTAATCAAGACTGTATATTATGGATACATCTACATAATTACACAAAATCTCTGAAACTAATCAATTAAGAGTGGAACTACAACCAGCTTATTCAGGTAAGCAGGTGAGAATTTAAGACAATGAACATACCCAATTTTAAAACAAAGGTACCCAATTGTCAATTAAAGTACCCGGTAGTGGGTACCGATTTTTTTGTACCCAATTGAATATGAAAATACCCAATTGAACTCAAAAGTAGTGGGTATTAACCAAATTACTCAAAAAAGTTATCTGGAGCTCTGCTGTAACGTACAATCTTTATACGGAATGAAGGAGTTTTTATTTACAAGTACACTTTTTGTATTTTTTTGATAGTCTACTTAATTTTTGTTTTACTGTTAAACAAAATTAAGCCGCACGCGTCAGACTAATGTCGTTACAATCTAGAGTTTAAATGAAATTATGTCACACGATAGACGTATTAAAATATTTAACTGCATGTCCGACTTGTCGTCATTAAATTCAAGTAGTCATCAAATTCAAGATTTAAAATGAAAATACGTCACAAGATATATGTATTTCATACCATCCAATTTTTTAAGAATATTTTCAGATCTGAATACTGGTATTTTACATGTGTTAAACTTTAACTGTAATGTATCGCAGATTCAGAGATGTATGTTTTGTTGTAAAGGTCATTTAACCCAACATATCTCAGACACAAAGAGTGTCCAAATTTGTGCGAACAATTAAATTAAAACTAAGACATTTATCGATTGTCATTACCTGCTGTATAATTTATTTGTGTACTGACATATATTCAATTGTGGTGAAATCAACCGGGATCACCTTGGTGAGAATCTGGTGGAAAAATCACTGCACTAACCTGAGGCATCAGAGTGTCATGATTGATTGCTCAGTTGTACATATTTTTTGAATTCTGGCTACCATAACTTTAAATGTCGCTTTTTATGATTTTTGACTGGCGCGACTTTATAGTTATGGACCAACCCCATTAGGAAAGTCAACCAGAAAATGCCGAAAGTCGACAGTTTACAAAGACCGGTCCAAAACAGCTTTTAAATGCAGTTATTGGCCCATATCAATCACTTGATTGGAAAGATTGACATTTTTC
This sequence comes from Dreissena polymorpha, assembly GCF_020536995.1. Lineage (NCBI taxonomy): Eukaryota > Metazoa > Mollusca > Bivalvia > Myida > Dreissenidae > Dreissena > Dreissena polymorpha. The sequence goes on along the minus strand of NC_068359.1, from coordinate 121,645,586 downwards.
ACATTTAACTGATACATTCTTTCACAAAATACTATCTTAAACATTTAAAATTTATCTATTCTGCTCTTTCATATCGAGAAAAACAGCGATGTGACAGACTTTCTTGAAATGCGAATCTCCCGAGATTTCACGGTCATATGATGGTATTTCTACTTTTAGTAACATACCATGTGCTCAAGTGTTTTCAAATTCAGAATGACATTTCCCGGTATTTTAGAATATTCTGGCTTGTTTTGTGAACAAATTGTAGTGTAAATACAAACTCAAAGTAAATATTTAAAACTTCACACTGAAATCATTTTTATAATCCACCAGACTTGTTGTTAATCACAAATAATAGATTTCAGAAAACGAAAGTAATGTTTACAATTTCAGCAAAAAATGTCAAGGTCGTTCGAAAGTATCCAAATTAAAACTAGTCTTGGACAAAGCGACAATGGCGTCAAAATTGTGAATTTCAGACTGATGAGAGTTATTTTCATCTATTGTAAGATGCATTTGAAACATTTGAACCTTAAAATATTCCTTGGTGCAGTAATTTATATTCATTCACCAATATATGTAGAAATGTATCCAAGAAAATGAGTATTCTTTGATTTATAGCGTGACATAAATATGTTACGACTCTGGTTGACTTTCGATACGGGGTTGGCTTCATCATACAGGTATGTCAATACTATATCAGTGTCCGACAAATTTCTTATTTTTCAGGGAGCCCACTGGGCTACCAATAAAAATATTTGGTAGCCCATATAATTTTCCTACAAAATGATAAGATGCAGGTTTTCATCTTTATTTTATTTCTTCATTTACATATATACATAATATGTATACATACATATACATAATACAGCAAGTAGTCTGATGTACACAGTCAATATCGTTAATTAATGTTACAGTACAGGCACCGTGTACTTAAATGTAAATGTACCAAAGGAAATCATATACTACATGTAGATATTACATGTATGTGCACATGTATGTGTACTTAAATTCGGACAGCACATTAAGTTGGAAACGTAAATAAAGCGTTTAGATGATCAATACGACTGACTCGTATGGTGTTAATCAATGCAATTGCTCTTTTTAACAACAAATACCGAGTTTCAAGAAATCAAGAGTATTAAATCATTTATTTACTTGTGTCCGACTTTAAGTTCTGTCCGAATTTACATATTGCATCCGTATGTTACGACACTAGTGTGCAGTCAGTATACAATACAATAATTGTTTCAATAATGAAGGAACTGATACAGTGTCATGGCTCGAAATTAACACTCGCACACTCGCAAAATGCGAGTGAAAAATACGGATTGCGAGTTAAGTTTTAAGCCACTAGTAATTTTTTGCGAGTAAAGAAATAGTGAAAAAAAAATAAGTAATATTGCTAAATATGCTTGACGTTCTGAACGCTAAACCGTAGGTCATAGAACGTCCATATACCCGTATGCGGAAGTCCGCACCTTGTATGTAGACTGGTAAAGATATAGTACAGATTCGCGGATGGTATTGGTACAGAGAACGTTAAACAGTCTACTAATTCAAACGTGTTCATTGAACTTGAACAGACATGGTGTCGAAGCGAAAAATAACTAGTTTCTTTTTGCCCACAGGCGTAAATAACAATACGAAAGATAAAGCAAAGTTAACCTTTGAGTAAAAAAAAACAAAAACGTTAAATTATGTTTTCAGCAAAATTTTCGAGAATGTTTTTGATTTTGCGAGTTGGTATGAAAGCTGCTCGCAATGTTTTGCAAGTAGAAAAAAAAAGTTAAATTCGAGCCCTGAGTGTTACCGTAACGATACAGCGTGTTTACATTATATTTTATGAAGAGGAAATGTCAATGCCAAATAATTCGCGAGATACCCCGGTACTTTAGTTGAAATTCACAACGAAACTTTTAATGGAAATTAAATGATCTCAATGATGTACCCACTACAAAATTTTTATTTACAAATAAATACACCCATGCCAATTTGTGTGCGCTTTTTATCTGGACCAGGGGTTATACGTTTGTATAGGTCCCTGTCTGGACAAAGAAATTCATTTATTAAATGTAGAATTTTGTAACCTAAAATAGCTGTACACAACGTGTGCAAACCGTCGCAGGTGATTTACGCAAGTTGCAATTGAACGGTCCTGATTGGGAGCTTATTTCATCATATCTTTAAATAGAATCATATGCCGAAATTCAATTGACACTTAAGAAAATTTCAAACGTTTGTGTTTATGACTCTCATCGTCTATATTACCCTCCCATAATTTGGTTTAAAAAAAATTAAATTGGGCATATATGGGATTATTGATTAACAGTCGATCAATCCAATTATTAATTGACAATGCAAACTTATTAGCAGGTGTTAACCGCGTTGTTATTAATATTCATTTTCGGTTTCATTACCGTTTTGAAGAATCCGCTATTGTTTTGATTTATTTAATGTTCTGCATCCTTGGATATTTAACGACATAAAAAACGTAGTCGCTCTTACTCATAGTTGCGGTTAACAAAGAATTCCAAACTGCGAAATGATGTTGCATCATGTGCGCCAACTATCCAACCGGCTCTCATTATATTATTAGCAGACGACAAATGTTGATTCTGATTGAATGATTAAAATTCACTCTTACTGTTTACGACATTACCGCAAGTGATCGGTGACTGATAAGATAATTGATTGCACTTTGTTATCGGATTATAAACAAGACACGGTGTAGAAACACATGGTCAGCGTGTTTATTCTACGTATGTCTGTCAATAAAACGGGCTACCGCTCTTATAGATTTATAGTAGCCCGGCGGGCGTCAGCTGAACATTTCAGTAGCCCAATGAAAAAATGGATTTGTCGGACACTGCTATATAAATTGTACGCTGAAGTTTCTTTAGCTAATATTTTTCTTATGTTGACAGACCATTGACATTGCTGGGGTTTGTTGAGATAAATACTTATTATCATCAGGGGCAGGAAGACATTAAACAGCGTATCATTACGTAGACAACAGTTGCACAACTGTATGCGTAAAAGGTAAATCAGTATATTAATAATTATGTTGACAACTAGCTTACGTAGCAACGTCCGAAAATATGAATAATCCGACATCTATTTCAATATTTTAAATTCAAGATATAATGACTACTGAACTGTTTTACTTTAAGGAAAAAACAGTAAAAGTATGTTTTTAAAGAAAATGAAACACAACAAACAATATACTTATCATGATAACGGCTAAACGACTTATTATCCCAATATAACACTGTCATTGAATCGCACATTTCAATTTAAAATTATTCCCCTTGAAAGTAAATGCATATTGATATAACGAATTCATCAAACGTTATCAAACATGAGTAATTTGCATTGCATCGGATTCCCACAATATTATGTGGATGTAAATCGGATGCGATTGTTGTTTATGTGTCAATTTGCCAGTGAGATACTTAAATTTCTTGCGTAGTAAAATCGGCTAGATTGAACTTAACCGGTACGCAGTTGTTTACCACTATCAAATCTACTGTAAAGTACACAAAGATACTTACATAATTCTGCCGTATCTGTCTTAATAAACATCCGCTGCACAAAATATAGACATTTGTATTAATGATTATAAAACACAATCATATTTTTCTGTGTTTATTGAATTTATGACACTGAGTTTCTTTGTTGCGTTACAAGATGGCGGATCTCTAGCGCTGTTTGTGAAGTGACGTCACAATGTTTATTTGAGCGCGTGCTCGTTCCCACAAAAAAAGTCTAAACACAAAATACTCGAAAACTTGATTTTTGCCAGGTATAACGCCTACGCCAACAGGTAGATCGCATTCTTGTCCATATACATGTCAAATTTCAGCAAACGTGTTCGGCCAGTTTTCAAGAGACCCAAATCGCGGCTATATGCCTCAACTTAACGAAACTTAGCCCCCTTTATCATTCGTTCGAATGAACGTCATCAATGATGACGTCCAATACATCACTCATTCCATACTAGACTTGCGACACCTTAAGGGTTTCGCGGGATGGAATGAGTGGGGAGATCATATACAATTTTCAGCTTCCGGACGCAAGGACCCTATGGACGTGAAACACCAGCTTTCCAACACTATATGATTCCAGTTCCAAAGCACATATTGCATAAGTTCAAGGAGAAGAACATAAAACGGCATATTCACATATCTCTGAAAAACAAAAGTGCTAAAAAATATTTTAAGTAGTCATTTACTATTTAATTGATTATGTCCTCTGATTGTTGCATTTTTAATTTAAATATGTGTTCCTATATGCATTTATTGTTGTATTGACTTAAAAAACTAAAATGGATGCCCATTCTTAGTTTGCTGTCTTAGTCTACCCTAAAATTATACATGTTTTTTGCATAATTGAATTATCAAAAACTGCATACTTTTAAAGGCATTGTCAGAGTTAATTGGTTAAGTTAGAGACAAAGTAAAGCAAATATATTAATTTTTCTTAAAATGAATCATCCTCTGAAGCCCTAACTGGGATTCAAACCCAGATCTCTTTCCTCTGGGAAGGAAAGTATTCTATCTTGAAATACAAGGGCAAGTAAGAGGACAATTTGCAATTTTAAACCTATAAACATATAAACTTAATTTTTCATATGACCTTAGAAACAAAACAGACATCTCTGAATCTGAAATACATTACAGTTACAATTCAGGTTTTTAGTATTGTGCATTGTACATGAATATTTAAGTATTGTATTAATCCTTGGTACACAGAACTGCCTAAAGATGCGTAAAATACCAGTATTCAAATCTGAAAATATCCCATGTGTTTGTTTTACTCTGTAAGTATCCCTATTCTTATTTCAATAAAGCAGTTTTTTCCTTCTCCTGAAAATTTAACTAAATGTCAGTTATGCTACTTTTTAAATTCAGCAAATGACATGTGTCCGTAATGTCAATTTTGAAAATTTGGTAAAAACATTATTTTTACCAAAAAGGTAGACTTAATATTATTAAACAGTTGATGTGTCACCTTAATAAAAAAACACAAAAATGGGAAAGAAATAAAATGTATAAAAATGTTATTTACATGACTTATAACATTAAGTAGACAATATAGCTTTGATACTTTAGGATAAAAGTAGACCTTAACACAAATAGGATAAGAGTAGACCTGAACACAAAATTTACCCAAATTTTCAATTTTCTAACTATAAAAGGGGGCATTATTCTGTCAAAAAACAGAAAAAAAAGGGTACGAAAAAAATGTGTGTACGAAAACAATTGGGTAAGAAAAAATTATGCCGAAAACAATATATGCTACAATAGCTTGGGGTCTTGACCACCAAAACGGCTTGGATTTTAATTATGCTAAAATAACTCGGGGTCATGACCACCAAACTGGCTTAGAATTAAATTATGCTGAAATAGCTCAGGATGTTGACCACCAACCTGGCTTGGATTTTTATTATGCTGAAAAAGCTAGGGGTCTTGACCACCAAACTGGCTTGGATTTTAATTATGCTGAAATAGCTCGGGATCTTTACCACCAAACTGGCTTGGATTTGAATTATGCTCATAGTTCGGGTTCTTGACCACCACAATGGCTTGCATTTTAATTATGCTGAAATAGCTCAGGATCTTGACCACCAAACTGGCTTGGATTTTAATTATGCCAAAATAGTTCAGGTTCTTTACCACCAAACTTGCTTGCATTTTAAATATGCGGAAATAGCTCAGGATCTTTACCACCAAACTGGCTTGGATTTTAATTATGCTCATGTTTCGGGTTCTTGACCACCACACTGGCTTGCATTTTAATTATGCTGAAATAGCTCAGGATCTTGACCACCAAACTGGCTTGGATTTTAATTATGCCAAAATAGTTCAGGATCTTTACCACCAAACTTGCTTGGATTTTAAATATGCGGAAATAGCTCGAGGTCTCGGCGATGAAACTGGCTAGGGTTTTAATTATGCTGAAAAAGCTCAGGTTCTTGACGACCAAACTGGCCTTGATTTTAATTATACCAAATTACACCTGACTTTGATTTTAAATATGCTGAAATAGCTCAGGGTCTCCCCCACAAAACTGGCTAGGATTTTAATTATGCTGAAAAAGCTTGGGGTCCTGACCACCAAACTGGCCTGGATTTTAATTATACCGAAATAGTTCAGGATATTGAACAACAGACTTGGATTTTTATTATGCTGAAATAGCTCGGGGTCTCCGCCACCAAACTGGCTTGGATTTTAATTATGGTTAGAAAGCTCGGGGTCTTTACCACAAAAATGGCTTGAATTTTAATTATGCTAAAAAAGCTCGTGGTCTTGACCACCAAACTGGCTTGGATTTTAATTATACCGAAATAGTCCAGGATCTTGACCACTAAACTGACTTGGATTTTAATTATGCTGAAATAGGTCGGGGTCTCTGCCACCAAACTGGCTTGGATTTTAATTATGGTGAGAAAGCTCGGGTCTTGACCACAAAAATGGCTTGGATTTTAATTATGCTGAAATAGCTTGGGATCTTTACCACCAAAGTGGACGGGGCCCTGGGGTGGGTAATGTGAACATGGATGGTCGAGATAGACTGTGTTGTCATAAGAAATCTTAAGTATTAATTTGAAGTCAATTGGTGAAAAATGGTGCGTCAGAGGCCGACGCGTATTCCCACGCCGCATGTTTGACCCAGGGGGCGCCCCAGGGTTGGTAATGCGGCCATGCATGGTTGAGATTGACCGAATTGTCATAAGAGATTTCGAGTGCTTGACAGGTTAATGTAAGCCATCATGGAGAGGGAGGTTTATGTGGGTTGGTGGTAATTTAAAAGATGAACTTTCAAAAATAATTATAAAAAAAAATTGGGGGGGGGATTCTGGGGTGGGGCATGGGGGATAGTTTGGGTGCAGTGCATTGTGGTATGTCAGGTAAGTGTTGTTTTGTCAAAGTATGAATCAAATGTGATCATAAATAAAGAAGTTATGGCAATTTAAGCAAAATGTTCAATTATCTAAGTATAAAAGGGGCAATAATTCTGTCAAATGCTTGATACAGTTGTCTGTTCTTGTTAATAGATTGGGATCATTTTGGTTAAGAAGTATGCAAAATATGAAAGCAATATGTCAAAAGACATAGAAAATATTTGAGGTGGTATGCAAACTTTTACATAGATTTATCAATTATATATGCATATTCTAAGTATAAAAGGGCAATAATTCTGTCAAAATGCTTGATACAGTTGTCTGCTCTTGTTTATAGATTGGGATCATGTTGGTAATGAAGTATGCAAAATATGAAAGCAATATGTCAAAGGACATAGAAAATATTTGAGGTGGTATGGAAACTTTAACATAGATTTATCAATAATATGCATATTCTAAGTATAAAAGGGGCAATAATTCTGTCAAAATGCTTGATACAGTTGTCTGCTCATGTTTATAGATTAGGGTCATGTTGGTAAAGAAGTACATGTATGAACTAGTGACCTCAAAAGCAATAGGGGTCTTCTGCGAGTCATGATCAATGTACCTAGCAAGTTTCATGATCCTAGGCATAAGCGTTATTGAGTTATCATCCGGAAACCATTTTACTATTTCGGGTTACCGTGACCTTAACCTTTAACCTAGTGACCTGAAATCTGTAGGGGTCATCTGCGAGTCATGATCAATCTACCTATCAAGTTTCATGATCCTAGGCATAAGCGTTCTTGAATTATAATCCGGAAACCATTTCACTATTTCGGGTCACAGTGACCTTGACCTAGTGACCTCAAAATCAATAGGGGTCATCTGCGAGTCATGATCAATGTACCTATGAAGTTTCATGATCCTAGGCCTAAGCGTTCTTTAGTTATCATCGGGAAACCACCTGGTGGACGGACCGACCGACACATGCAAAGCAATATACCCCCTCTTCTTCGAAAAGGGGGCATAAAAATATAAAAGTAATTTGTTAAAGGACAAAGAAAATATTTGGGGGAGTACACAAACTTTAACATGTGCACGCTAACGGTAACGCCGACGTGATCAGGATAGCTCCATTATATAAATTTCATATATAATAGTTGAGCTAAAAATGAGTGAAAATCTCTAACCCGTCCCCACTCCAACCCCTATAACTTTTGACCCAGGGGTCAGATCAAAATTCCAAATAGTGCAGGGTCGCACATAATGCTCATAGCTACCATGTGTTTAAGTTTCAAGGTTCTAGTGTTTATGGTGTAAGAGATAGTGGCTAGGACAGACGGACAGACTGATGGTGGAGATAACCACAATGAACCTGTTAACAGCCAACTAACGCTGCCAACAAAGCACAAGCTTTACGTGTCAGGATGCGGCACTATCTATACAAACTGCATAAGGAATAACATGACGCTTAGGGTTTGAGGGACACCAAACCTGATTATGAGTCTTCCACACCTTAAGCATCTTAACCCTTGGCATGCTGGGAAATTTGTCGTCTGCTAAAATGTCGTCTGCTAAATTTCTAAAATTAGCATTTTCTTCGATTTTTTTTCAAAGAATACTATCAGAATAGCAAACAGTTTGGATCCTGATGAGACGCCATTCTGTGGCGTCTCATCTGGATCCAAACTGTTTTCAAAGGCCTTTAAAATTCGGTTCCCGCACTGAAAGGGTTAAATATACTTATTTGCTTGTGTACATGTACCTGATAATAAATTATTATTATTACCTGTTTTGGCATCAACAAGCTTTATCAATTGGCCCTCAAATTTTGCACATAAACGCTACACGATCAACCAATATGCCTTTTCATTTCAAGTCGGAAAGCAATTTAGCCCTTATTCGGCCATAATAGGGTGGAGGATCGATTTAAAATACAACTATTCCAGATACAAAAGTATTAATTCATTTATTTAATGCACTTATTTTCTTCTCTTTTGCTACGAAATGACCATAAACCAGCTTTCCCAGTCATATTTTGCACTAGCAGATGATATTTCTTTTTTACATATGAAAGGTAAAAAGAAATTCAAGCAGCATTTTATAATATAAATTTAAAAATGCACTCAATCATGCACTTAAAAACAATATTATTGTAATTCTGTTATTTATAATCATATTAATAATGCTTCATTTTTCTCAATTTTATGGTTTACTATCTATTTTGCCCAATTTTATGGTTTATCTTGCTTATTTTCTGAATTCAAAAGGCACTGGCTTAAAAAAACTGTCTATGCATGTAACTGTATATTGAAATCTCTTTATGAGTGATTATAAATGCATGATTAAATTCTAACATGTTATGTTATAGATAAATCTATATTGTTTGTATTTTTCGTAAACATTATTAGCCACCGTTGTGGTCAAACATATTTTTTTGTTTTATTAATGACGTTGTTTCACAGATTACTGTAACAGAGCTACAGATAAGGTGCGCATTTGTGTAAATACCCAATGTAAAATTGCCAATAACACATAGAAAAATAAAACCATGCGTTCCAAAACCCAATTGAAATTGCCGATTACGCATATCATATTTTTCCTTTGCATAACGAGTAAATCTGTCCCGGAAATACCCTGGTCCGAAATACCCGGATTCTTTCCACTCTGTCCAAGCGCTTTCAGTATACGTGTCATTGTTGTGAAAATGTCGAAACCGTGAGGCCTTAAAAATGGAAACATCGTATCCCAAGCACTAACAAACTCAATTTCAAGATATTTAACTGCAGGCAACAAAAAATCAGAAGCGGAAAATATAGTGAAACTAATTCTTGACGATATTGTTTCGGAGGCAATCGCGGTCAGTGCTCTCATTGTAAGAAAACTGGTGGAAAAAATCGTTGAACTTTTTTAAAAATCAAGACTGTATATTATGGATACATCTACATAATTACACAAAATCTCTGAAACTAATCAATTAAGAGTGGAACTTCAACCAGCTTATTCAGGTAAGCAGGTGAGAATTTAAGACAATGAACATACCTAATTTTAAAACAAAAGTACCCAATTGTCAATTAAAGTAGTGGGTACCGACTTTTTTGTACCCAATTGAATATGAAAATACCCAATTGAACTCATAAGTAGTGGGTATTAACCCAATTACTCAGAAAAGTTATCTGGAGCTGTGCTGTAACTTACAATCTTTATACGGAATGAAGGAGTCTTTATTTACAAGTACACTTTTTGTATTCTTTTGATAGTCTACTTATTTTTTTTTTACTGTTAAATAAAATAACGCATCAGACTAATGTCGTTAAAATCTAGAGTTTAAATGAAATTATGTCACACGATATACGTATTAAAATATTTAACAACTGCATGTCCGACTTGTCGTCATTACATTCAAGTCGTCATTAAATTCAAGATTTTAAATGAAAATACGTCACAAGATATATGTATTTCATACCATAAGAGTTTTTTTGGATATTTTCAGATCTGAATACTGGTATTTTACATGTCTTAAACTTTAACTGTAATGTATCGCAGATTCAGAGATGTATGTTTTGTTGTAAAAGTCATTTAACCCACACAAAGAGGGTCCAAATTTGTGCAAACAATTAAATTAAAACTAAGACATTTATCGATTGTCATTACCTGCTGTATAATTTATTTGTGCACTGACATATATTCAATTGTGGAGAAATCAACCGGGATCACCTTTGTGAGATTCTGGTGGAAAAATCACTGCACTTACCTGAGACATCAGTCTGTCATGATTGATATTGATCAGTTGTACATATTTTTCTAATTCTGGCTACCATAACTTTAAATGTTGCTTTTTATGATTTTTGACTGGCGCGACTTTATATTTATGGACCAACCCCATTAGGAAAGTCAACCACAAAATCCCAAAAAGTTGACAGTTAACAAAGACCGGTCCAAAACAGCTTTAAAATGCAGTTATTGGCCCAAATCAATCACTTGATTGGAAAGATTGACATTTTTCATATTAACCAATACATTCTTTCACAAAATACTATCTTAAACATTTAAAATTTATCTATTCTGCTCTTACATATCGAGAAAAACAGCGATGTGACAGACTTTCTTGAAATGCGAATCTCCCGAGATTTCACGGTATTTCTACTTTTAGTAGATTTCACGGTATTTCTACTTTTAGTAGCATACCATATGTCGGTCAATAGCGATACATCGCTAATGCTATACTTGTTATGTACAAACCGACTTAAAATAAAATTTGTATTTGTATATTTGTATACCATGTGCTCAAGTGTTTTCAAATTCAGAATGACATTTCCCGGTATTTTAGAGTATTCTGGCTTGTTTTGTGAACAAATTGTAGTGTAAATACAAACTCAAAGTAAATATTTAAAACTACCCGATTCACACTGAAATCAGTTTTATAATCCACCAGACATATGTTGTTAATCACAAATAATAGATTTCAGAAAACAAGGGTAATGTTTACAATATCAGCAAAAGATGTCAAGGATGATCCGACAGTATCCAAATGAAAACTAGTCTTGGACAAAGCGACAATGGCTTCAAAATTGTGAATTTCAGACTGATGAGAGTTATTTTCATCTATTGTTAGATGCATTTGAAACATTTAAACCTTAAAATATTCCTCGATGCAGTAATTTATATTCATCCTGTCATCCACCAATATATGTAGAAATGTATCCAAGAAAATGAGTATTCTTTGATTTATAGCTTGACATAAATATGTTACGACTCTGGTTGACTTTCGATACAGAGTTGGCTTCAGAGTACAGGTATGTCAATACCATATAAATTGTACGCTGAACTTTCTTTAGCTTATATTTTTCTAATGTTGACAGACCATTCACATTGCTGGGGTTTGTTGATTTAAAGACTTATTATCATCACGGGCAGAAAAACATTATAGACATTAAACAGCGCGTCATTAAGTAGACAACAGCTGCACAACTGTATGGTAAAAGGTAAATATGTATCTTAATAATTATGTTGACAACTAGCTTACGTAGCAACGTCCGAAAATATGAAATATCCGACATGTATTTCAATATTTAAAATTCAAGATATAATGACGACTGAACTGTTTTACTTTAAGGAAAAAACGGTAAAACTATGTTGAAAATGAAACACAACAAACTAAATACTTATCTGTTACGGCTTAACGACTAATTATCCCAATATAACACTGTCATTGAATCGCACATTTCAATTATAATTATTCCCCTTGATTTGAAAGTTAATGCATATTGACATAACGAATTCATCAAACGTTATCAAACATTAGTAATTTGAATTGCATCGGATTCGCACAATATTATGTGGATGTAAATCCGATCCGGTTGTTGTTTATGTGTCAAGCTCATTTCGTCAGTGACTGAGTGAGATATAATAAATTTCTTCCGTAGTAAAATCTACTGTAAAGTACACAATGATACTTACGTAATTCTGTCGTATCCGTCTGAATAAACATCCGCTGCACAAAATATAGACATTTGTATTAATGATAATTAAACACAATCATATTTTCTGTGTTTATTGAATTAATAACACTGAGTTTCTTTGTCGCGTTACAAGATGGCGGATGTCTAACGCTGTTTGTGAAGTGACGTCACAATGTTTATCTGTGCGCGTGCCCTTTCCCATAAAAGTATTTAAACACAAAATACTCGAAAACTTGATTTTTGCCAGGTATAACGCCTACGCCAACAGGTAGATCGCATTCTTGTCCATATACATGTCAAAATTTCAGCAAACGTGCTGGGCCAGTTTTCAAGAAACTCAAATCGCGGCTATATGCCTCAACTTAACGAAACTTAGCCCCCTTTATCATTCGTTCGAATGAACGTCATCAATGATGACGTCCAATACATCACTCATTCCATACTAGAGTTGCGACACCTTAAGGGTTTCGCGGGATGGAATGAGTGGGGAGATGAAATAAAATTGAAAACCTATTTCTTTTGTGCATTTAATGATGGTAACCAAAGTTCTCGCAAAAAATTAATATACATAGCACATGATAGTAACCATAATACTCGCAGATATGTTTATTGTTTCGAGGCCGTTCGATTAGCTACCTTAAAAAGTAGAACTTCAATTCCCATGACTATAATATTAAAAACGTAAAAAGAGCAAACAACTGCAGTGTGTCGGACATCCCCATCTTAAACACTATCGACTAGCATTAAGCCTTTTTCTGTGTCTACAAAATTCTGTGTATTTTATTGAAACATCATTATAGCTTTGCGTTCAAGATAGTGTTGAATTCATTTTGTGATGCAATCAGCGCTTTGATTTTATATTACGAAATGTACTACGCAGTACATTGTGTGACGTCATTTCGGTGACGAAACACAATGGTTTTATTTACACTCTCTGGAATTTAAGGACATGTCGTTGTGTTTTTTATCTGTAAACTAGCATCGAACGAATGCAAAACGTATTTCGGATTGTGTGTTCATCATGCATAAATGTAAACATAGAAAGGAATACAATACAATTGTGTGGTTTGAACTAAGTTTCGATAAAGACATGGATTAATAAAGGTGAAAGTGCATATCGTTTCAAATTGTTTGTTATAAACTTTGGATTAAAGTAGTCAACTTATTGTTACAAACATTGGATTAACGATGTCATTTATGTAAGCGTGACGTTTATACTAAATTAAGTTTTTTTATTACTCTTGTTAAAGCTGAAATTGAGTCATCAAATTTCGCTACAAAACGGTGTCAGTTGCAATAGATATTTTAATGTGCGACGTGAAATTATAATTATGTTTGATTATTTTGTTTATTTGTTACGCACTTTATGCTGCTAATGATGTGTTGCTCGCGGCAAGCCTTGCCGTGTAAACCTTTCTTCAACTCGTCGGACAAATTCAAGTACACGTGATACTTACATTGTATTTTATTTTTTCTGTGTATTTGATGATGGTAACCAAAGATATCACAGAGATTTTAATATACATGAAACTATTTCAATTAATGCTATTTTGAGAAGTCCGTCACCACTCTATCGTTTGTTATTGTTAATATCATACTATTTTGCTCCTCTATATAAACATTTCTCAAAACCGGCTTTCCGTACTTTTATTTTGCATGAAACTGATTGCGCAATTTATGACGTATGTTGTGTGACGTAATTTATTTGTCAAAACAAACAATTTTAAGTTAAATTCTCTGGATGTTTTTAACAGTTATTTATTTGTTTAAAGCATCGAACGAATGCAAAAACGTATTTCGGATTGTGTGTTTATCATACATAATTGTAATTGTTATATTATATTGGATTATTTTCGTCATTAAGGTAAGCGTGTTGTTAATACTCAATTGATTTACTGCTCACGTTTATTTATTGATTCAATAATTAAACCCTAAATTAATAATGTATTTGTCTCATGATTATCATGTATATTAAAGATATTATCGGATAATAGAATACCATGTTAATACCAGTGTGTACTTACATTTATCCGACACGTCTCGGAAAGCCTCGCCGTGTAAACCTTTCTTCAACTTGTCGCACACAATAACATAGATTTATGTCATGAATATCTAAACAACCACACTCGATCTGCACAAAAGACATGCATGTGTACTTCGTATTGATATTTAAACACAATTATTACGTCGTTGTTTATAGATTTAACGCCTAACTGTAAATTATATTGAATTAATAACGCGTAACTTAGTTTCTTAACAAGATGGAAGCTAGCCTAAGCGCATTTCATGACGTTACGTCACAATGTTTATCTACGCGCGTTGTGTTTCGCAGAAAAAATATTTAAACACAAAATACTCGAAAACTTGATTTTTCCCATTTATAACGCCTACGCCAACAGGTAGATCGCATTCTTGTCCATATACATGTCAAATTTCAGCAAACGTGTTCGGCCAGTTTTCAAGACTCCCAAATCGCGACTATATGCCTCAGCTTAACGAAACTTAGCCCCCTTTATCATTCGTTCGATTGAACGTCATCAATGATGACGTCCAATACATCACTCATTCCATATTTACTAGAGTTGCGACACCTTAAGGGTTTCGCGTGATGGAATGAGTGGAGAGATGAAATCAAATTGAAAATCGATTATTTCTAAAAAAAAATGGTACGAAAAAATATGTGGGTAGGAAAAAAAAACAAATTTGGGTTCGAAAACAAATTTGAGTACGATAAAAAGGGTACAAACAAAATAAGGGAACCAAAAAACTATTTTGGTACGAAAAAAATGGGTACAAATAAAAAATAAGGTACGAAAAAATTTGTGTACGAAACAAAAATGAGTACGAACAAATGGGTACGAAGAAATTTGGGTACGAACAAATTTGTGTACGAAAAAATTGGGTACAAAAAAATGTGGGTACGAAAAAAAAATTGGTTATGAAAAAAAATTAGGGTACGAAAAACTATTTGGGTACGAAAAAAAGGTTCAAATAAAAATTTGGGTACAAAAAAAATTGGGAACAAAACGAATTTGGGTACGAAAAAAATTTGAGTACGAACAAATGGGTTTAAAGAAATTTGGGTTCGAACAAATTTGTGTAAAAAAAAATTGGGTACGAAAAAAAAATTTGGTTATGAAAACCTTTAGGGAACGAAAAAATTAGGGTACAAAAAACTATTTGGGTACGAAAAAAAAAGGGTACATATATAAATTTGGGTACAAAAAAAATTGGGTACGAAACAAATTTGTGCACCGACGGACAGACGAAGCGGCGACTATATGCTCCCCCTAAAAAATTTGGAGGGGAGCATAATAAACAAGTTATGGCAATTTAAAGGTGGTACGCAAACTTAATAATAGATTTATCAATTATATGCTTATCCTAAGTGAAAAAAAGGCCATAATTGTTACAAAATGCTTGATACAGTTATCTGCTCTTGTTTATACATTGGGGTCATGTTGGTTAATAAGCAAAATACATGGTGTATGAACGCAATATGTCAAGTGACATAAAACATATTTGAGGTCATATGCAAACTTTAACATAGATTTATCAATAATATGCATATTATTCTAAGTGAAAAAGGGCCTAATTCTGTTAAAATGCTTGATACAGTAAATGAGTTGTCTGCTCTTGTTTATAGATTGGGGTTATGTCGGTAATGAAGTATGCAAAATATAAAAGCAATATGTCAATGGACATAGGAAATATATTTGAGGTGGTACGCAAACATTCCAATGCGCACGCCGACGCCGGGTTGAGTAGGATAGCTCGACTATATATATTTCATATATAACAGTCAAGCTAAAATGTAAATATACCATAAACAACAGGCTAACCTCAATCACAACTTTAATGCAATGCTTATAACAATAGAGATACAATGATATGCCAGGGATTGAAACTAACTGTTTACTATTGTGGGCAACCATCTTTAGTATTTTGGTTGCCCAGATAAAGAATAACGAGCCCAGAAATATGAACATGTGAATATTATACATTCTTTTAATAAAATAATAGATAATTATATACATTTGCTGACAATACACATGTTCAATGCATGATGTATTATTATGAGCCTGAATTGAATAATGTCCTATTCCTATATAATGAATGTTATTTAACTAGTATTGATCCATGGTGATCAATTGTTTTTCAATTTTTATTGCACTGAATTGTTTTAAGATTTAAAAAAAAACAAGTTTACCAACTTTTGAAATTGAGTTGCCCAGGCCAAAATCTACTTGCCCCGGGCTCATGGGAAACCACTTATTTCCATCCCTGTATGCTCTTCATTTTCTGTTCTTCCATCCCATTCTCAAAATAAATTTTAAAGCACAATATTTTTTAATAACATTTGTATGAATTACTAACCATTATCACCCAAAACACAATTTTGCAACGCTGTAATCGTGTCGTAGAGATTTAGTTTACTATTATCAGTGTTCTCTTTAAATACCGTCAGCCAGCGATTCTGCCGGTTACATTTACTCTTACATTTACATGACGGCTTCTTTTCCCAAATATATCAAGTAAATGTCATAAATGCTTTTGTTTTACTGCATAGTTGCCGGCCATGTAACTGGTACTCAATTTTCTGGAAAACACTGAATTATGCATGAAAAACACACAATACTTAAAATCTTAGATTCGTTTTTAAAATAAATTGACACTTCCAGCTTGTCGCCATTAAAATCCAAAGATTCAAATAATTTTCCACGAGGTACGTCAACAATTGCGTAATCAAATGAATGAAAAATAAAAGTAAAGAAAGCCGGATTTTACATAAATTCCAGGTTGATAAACACAACAAGGTAAAGGTACCTTGTAGTCGGTGAGATATAATAATAATACAGTTAGTAAGGCTCGTACCCTGGGTACGGTAAATATACTAAAACGTACCCGGGAATTTTAACACTAAATCAGTTGTTGTCGGGTATTTTGTAAAAATTAATTATGTTTACATTTATGTCAATTTTCTGTTCAATGACATTTATATTATCAAAACTCATTGTTAAAATCAATGATGTGATTTAATTTTAAATCTTAAATTGTTTAAAGTCGCGTCATTGTATGACGTCGTCAAGTATAATATTTTCCGCGACATCGCACGCTCACTTTTTACCGTCATAGATTTTTTTAAAGAAACATTATTTGGTTTGCAAAGTCCGTTAAATGGGGAACACCATATTCGGTATTTATATTATGTTTTAACAATTAATTCATACTGCGTAATAAATATTGAATAAGATATTTCGATATTGATTGAAAATGTTTCAAATTGTTATTTATGAAACCTCTTATTCTAATGAGTGTATGCTATTATATTATACTTTGAAAAGCATATCTGTTGTACTATAATCTGATTATTCAAATTAAATCGTTAATTTAACAATGCTTGTCGTCAGTGTTAGTCGTAAATGCTTGTGATCATTGTCGTCAATGTTAGTCATCAATCCTTATCGTCATTATACATGAAGGAAATAAAAGCAGAAACAGAGACGTATTCTTGATTACTTGCTTATTCCTACGGCGTCCTCTCAACACTCAAACTAAAAAGCATGTTGATGCAGATTTTTTAAGAGAAGGTTGTTTAAGGTTAACAATATTGTTTTACGTTATCGGTAGCATGTTTAACGACATCGGATTTTTGGCGGATATACAACTCGGATACAATCTAATATTTGCGGGTATGTTTAAGTTTATTTACCGTACCCGGGGAACATGTAAGTAAAGTTAAGAGTACCCGGGGTACATGTACCGGTAAGTAGTACCCGAGCCGAGAATGACCAATCGAGCCTTAGTAAGTGATTGATGTTGTATGGGATAACATGCACTGAGGGTGTATATTTTTCATGAACAAGTCAATTGAAGGTGTTAGAGATGCATTGATCCATAACATTAAAAAGGGTAATTAACCAAGGGCTTATTAAAATTAAAACAATGATATTACATTGTACCAGCTGTTTATTTTTGAGTACTGTAAGCTTGCAATATTTTAAATAATGTAAACAACTTACCTTGTATTAAGTTGGCACATTGTTGTCAGGTGTAGAAACTTTTTATACTTATTTCTGTTAAGTTGCACTGGCTGAACCAAAAGAATTATGTAGTCGTTTCTGAATAATCACGAAACAACCTACTAATGCATATATGCTTGCCAGTTACTGAGTTTGTGCATTTCCATTCATTATATTATCGGCCTTGGCAAACAGCGTAGACCCAGATGAGACGCCGTGTGATGTCTGCTATTTCGTTACGCTGAAGATTTCCATATCCACGGGTGTTTTTGTGTCAAATGTTATGGTTTTTCAATAGATCGTATACTTATCTACAAAACAGCGAATTAGCGTTCACTTTACAACATCTATGTTATTTTGTTAATACTTTCTCGCGTTCGTTTCGAACCTGTATTGACAGCCATTGGTCGACGCCGTCTGCTATTTCGAATGCTGAAGATTTCCATATCCACTGGCGTTTTTTATGTCAAATGTTAGTGTTTTCCAATGGATCGTATACTTATCTACAAAACAGATAAGTAGCGTTCACTTTACATCTTTTGTGATGATGTTTTTTTTGTAAATACTTTGTGAGCGTTCATTCCTTTGTCAGCCATTTTGACGATTGGTTTGTTTACTTTCGGTTTCCACTTACAAACGAAATTAATTGATTTGCTGCTCACGTTTATTTATTGATTTAATAATAAATTATTAAACCCTAATAATGTAATAGATATTATCGGATAAATAGAATACCATTCTAATACCAGTGTGTACTTACATTTATCTCGGAAAGCCTAGCCGTGTAAACCTTTCTTTAACTCGTCGCACTCAATACGTTGAATAACACATAGATTTATGTCATGTTCATTAAAAAACCACAATGTGCACAAAAGACATGCATGTGTACTACCGATTGATATTCAAACACAATTATTACGCCTTTGTTTATCGATTAAACGCCTAACTGAATTAATAACGCGTAACGTCAGTTTCTTTGTTTCGTAGCAAGATGGAAGCTAGCCTATGCGCTTTTCATGACGTCACGCGCGCGTGCCCTTTCCCATAAAAATATTTAAACGCAAAATACTCGAAAACTAGTTTTTTCCTAGGTATAACGCCTACGCCAACAGGTAGATCGCATTCTTGTCCATATTCATGTCAAATTTCAGCAAAAGTAACCGACTAGTTTTCAAGCGCCACAAATCGCGACTATATGCGCCAGCTTAACGAAACTTAGCCCCCTTTATCATTCGTTCGAATGAACGTCATCAATGATGACGTCCAATACATCACTCATTCCATACCAGAGTTGCGACACCTTAAGGGTTTCGCGGGATGGAATGAGTGGGGAGATCAAATCAAATTGAAAACCGATTATTTCGACCAAAAAATTGGGTACGAAAAACATTTGGGTACGAAAAAAATAAATGGGTAAGAATATAAAAATGTGGGTACGAAAACGTTTGGATACGAAAAAAAATTGGGTACGAAAAAAATGGGAACCAAAAAATAATTGGGTATGAAAAAATTTGGGTACGAACAATTTGGGTAGTAAAAAAATGGGAACGAAAAAAATATGGGTACGAAAAAAAATTGGGTACGAAAAATTTTGGGTAAAAAAAAGAGTGGGTACGAAAAAGTTTGGGTACAAAAAAGGGTACGAAAAAAAAGGGTACGAAAAAAAATTTGGGTACGAAAACATGTGGGTACGAAAAAAAATTGGGTACGAAAAAAATTTGGGTACGAAATAAATGGGTACGAAAAAAAAAAATTGGGTACGAAAAAATTTGGGAACGAAAAAAATGGGTACGAAAAAAAAATTTGGGTACAAAAAAAATTTGGTAGGAAAAAAATGGGTACAAAAAAAATTTGGGTACGAAAAACATTTGATTACGAAAAATATTTGGGTA
Organism: Dreissena polymorpha; assembly: GCF_020536995.1. Taxonomy (NCBI): domain Eukaryota; kingdom Metazoa; phylum Mollusca; class Bivalvia; order Myida; family Dreissenidae; genus Dreissena; species Dreissena polymorpha. The sequence continues at coordinate 121,625,338 of NC_068359.1, read as the reverse complement.
CGAAAAAAATGGGTACGAAAAAAATGTGTGGGTACATTGGGTTCATGTTAAGGTTTTAGCATGGCGGACGCCGGATGGCGAAAAGACACTTCATGACACAATGAGCTTGCTATGACAAAACCTCAGGTTTTGTTCGAAAACAGCCGAGCTCATATGCATAAATCAGTGAGTAATAGTACTTATACTCAATAAAAGCTAGGCACAGCGTATAAAATCAGAACCACTGGGCCGAATCTGCTGAAACTTGGTCGCATTATAGATTATGGTCCAAACATGCTACAGAATGAGCGCTTCTGGACCTGACAGCGTAAAACATTAACCGATAATGGACAGCACAAAATGGGTTATTTTGTACAAAAAAAAGTAAACTTGAAGTGGCATTTGATGACTTTTAGACATCAAAAAGTTGCAAATGTTTAATATTCTGCACACTTCGACTTGTTTGTTTTTTTTACAAATTTAGAAGCATTTATCCTTGGGGTGTATATAAACCCTGTTATTCAATGTCAAAAATAGCTAAGCAGCAATTCCCCTTTAACATTATTCCTTATGTTTAATTGTATTGTTTAAAAAGATAACTGTGTATATTTAATCATAATCATAAATGGCTCCGTATTTCACACTTGATAGGCCACTGCTGGGGCTTGAACCCAGAACTCATCTCACATTGTAAGATGCATTTTTCAATTAAACTACAATGACTGTATCGTGTGAAGTGGAGCCAACATACACCCACATAAGTGAAAAAATCATTACGTCGATATATTTGTCCTGGGCGTTTCCCGACATGTCGCATAACTGTTTACAACAAAAGATGTATACATAGATAAATATACATACATGTAAATGGGGAAAAAATGAACCATCTATTTTTAATTTTTGCTTCATATACCGGTATACACATTTCCTAGCCATGATTTATAATTATATCATGTTGAAATCATTTTTAGACAGAATATTACTGAAACTGCAATAAACAATAAGATGGATAGATATAATGTTTACTTTTATCTAGTACAATGAACAAATGTTCTTCCGATGCCATTTTCACTAAGGTATAGGTATTGAATCCTGATATATATATGACTAAAAATGAACATCTAAACAGCAGTATTTTACATGAAGAGTACTCACAAAACCACAACAATAATACTCAATGAATGGGCTGTCCGAAATCCGAAAAATATGTACACTACAATAACAAGACGTTAATACAAAATATGCACGTTAACATTATTCAAGATATGAAAGCAAGATATCAAGGGATATAGGAAATATTTGGGGTGGTACGCACACTTTAACAAAGAGTCAGTGTGCGAATTTCACTTTTGAAACCACTAGCCCGTTCGGGCTACCAGATGGAATTTTTCACTAGCCCGAACCAAAGTTTACTAGCCCGAACTGTTTATCACAAGTTTTTAAAATAAGTTTATATTTTTGCGGTTCTGGATAGATTTTATTGCAGGTAGGGTGTAATTGATGAGGATTGCAACTAACAGTTGATCCCAATTAACTGGAAATGTTATTATAATATTTCAATGACACAATACGATTATAATATTTATGTATGACGATATTCGTCAATCAATACCTTACATGCAGTCAAGATGCAAAGGTTTATATCCAGTCTGTAAATTTGCTGACATTGCACTACTCAATGTTTGATGTTTTATTATGAGCCTGAATTTAATTATTTCCTATTCCTAAATAATGAATGTTATTTAACTAGTATTGATCCATGGTGGTCAATTGTTATTCAATTTTTATTGCACTGAATTGTTTTAAGCTTTAAAAAAAAACCAGTTGCCCGGCCGGACTATCAACTTTGGAAATTGAGTTGCCCAGGCCAAAACTACTTGTCCTGGGCTCACGGGAAACCACTAATTTTCATCCCTGTATACCCTTTCATTTTCTGTTCTTCCATCCTATTCTCAAAATGAATTTTAAACCAGAATACTTTATAATAACATTTGTATTGAATGCTAACCATATTATGACCCAAAAAACAATTTTACAAACCCGTAATCCAGTCGCAGCGAGTTTTTTTATTTAGTTTACCATTATCAGTGTTCTCTGTAAGACCGGCAGCGGGCCATTTCGCCGGTTACATTTACTCTAGACGCCAACTACTTTACCCAAGTATATCAAGTAAAATGTCACAAATGCTTTAGTTTTACTGCATTGTTGCTGGCCATATAACTGGCTACTCAAATTTTTTTGGAAAACACTGAATTATGCATGACAAACACACAAAACTTAAAATCTTAGATTTGTTTTTAAAATAAATTGACACTTCCAGCTTGTCGCCATTAAAATCCAAAGATTCAAATAATTTTCCACGAGATACGTCAACAATTGCTTAATCAAATGAATGAAAAATTAAAGTAAAGAAAGCCGGATTTTACATAAATTCCAGGTTGATAAACACAACAAGGTAAAGGTACCTTGTAGTCGGTGAGATATAATAATAATACAGTTAGTAAGGCTCGTACCCTGGGTACGGTAAATATACTAAAATGTACCCGGGAATTTTAACACTAAATCAGTTGTTGTCGGCTATTTTGTACAAATATTAATATATGGTCACATTTATGTCAATTTTCTGTTCAATGGCATTTATATTATCAAAACTCATTGTTAAATCATTAATGTGATTTAATTTTAAATCTTAAATTGTTAAAAGTCGCATCATTGTATGACGTCGTCAAGTATAATATTTTCCGCGACGTTGCTAATTCACTTTTTACCGCCATAGATTTTTTTTAAGAAACATTATTTGGTTTGCGAGGTCCGTTAAATTGTGAACACCATATTCGGTATTTATATTATGTTTTAACAATTAATTCATGCTGTGTAATAAATATTGTTTAAGATATTTCGATATTGATTGAAAATGCTTCAAATTGTTATTTATGAAACCTCTTATTCTAATGAGTGTATGCTATTATATTATACTTTAAAAAGCTTATCTGTTGTACTATAATCTTATTATTCATTTTTTTATTGATAATTTCATTTATTGTAGAGAATCGTCAATTTTACATCTAGTCGCCAATGCTTGTTGTCAGTGTTAGTCGTAAATGCTTGTGATCATTGTCGTCAATGTTAGTCGTCAATCCTTATTGTCATTATACATGAAGGAACTAAAAGCAGAAACAGAGACGTATTCTTGATTACTTGCTTATTCCTACGGCGTCCTCTCAACACTCATACTAAAAAGCATGTTGATGCAGATTTTTTAAAAGAGAAGGTTGTTTAAGGTAAACAATATTGTTTAATGTTAATAGGTAGCATGTTTAACGACATCGGATTTTTGGCGGATATACAACTCTGATACAATCTAATATTTGCGGGTATGTTTAAGTTTATTTACCGTACCCAGGGTGCATGTAAGTAAAATTAAGAGTACCCGGGGTACATGTACCGGTAAGTAGTACCTGAGCCGAAAATGATCAATCGAGCCTTAGTAAGTGAGTGATGGTGTATGGGATAACATGCACTGAGGGTGTATATTTTTCACGAACAAGTCAATTGAAGGTGTTAGAGATGCATTGATCCATAAGATTAAAAAGGGTAATTAACCACGGGCTTATTAAAATTAAAATGATGACATTACATTGTACCAGCTGTTTATTGTTGTATACTGTAAGCTTGAAATATTTTAAATAATTTAAACAACTTACCTTGTATTAAGTTGGCACATTGTTGTCAGGTGTAGAAACTTTTTATACTTATTTCTGTTAAGTTGCACTGGCTGAACCAAAAGAATTATGTAGTCGTTTCTAAATAATCACGAAACAACCTTCTAATGCATATATGCTTGCCAGTTACTGAGTTTGTGCATTTCCATTCATTATACGCCTTGGCAAACAGCGTAGAATCAGATGAGACGCCGTGTGATGTCTGCTATTTCGTTACGCTGAAGATTTCCATATCCGCGGGTGTTTTTATGTCAAACGTTATGGTTTTTGAACTTTTTCAATAGATCGTATACTTATCTACAAAACAGCGAATTAGCGTTCACTTTACATCATTTCTGATGATCTTATTTTGTAAATAATTTCTGAGTGTTAATTCCTACGTTGCTATGTCGTCAGCCATTTTGACGGTTGGTTTGCTGGTTTGTTTACTTTCGGTTTCCACTACAAACGAAATTAATTGATTTGCTGCTTGCGTTTATTTATTGATTAAATAATAAATTATTAAACCATAATAATGTAATTGTCTGAATATCATTTATATTCAAGATATTATCGGATAAATAGAATACCATTCTAATACCAGTGTGTACTTACATTTATCTCGGAAAGCCTAGCCGTGTAAACCTTTCTTTAACTCGTCGCACTCAATACGTTGAATAACACATAGATTTATGTCATGTTCATTAAAAAACCACAATGTGCACAAAAGACATGCATGTGTACTACCGATTGATATTCAAACACAATTATTACGCCTTTGTTTACCGATTAAACGCCTAACTGAATTAATAACGCGTAACGTCAGTTTCTTTGTTTCGTAGCAAGATGAAAGCTAGCCTAAGCGCTTTTCATGACGTCACGCGCGCGTGCCCTTTCCCATAAAAATATTTAAACGCAAAATACTCGAAAACTTGATTTTTCCCAGAATAAGCTTAAGGGTTTCGCGGGATGGAATGAGTGGGCACTGAAATAACTCGGGGTCATGACCACCAAACTGGCTTAGAATTAAATTATGCTGAAATAGCTCAGGATCTTGACCACCAACCTGGCTTGGATTTTTATTATGCTGAAAAAGCTAGGGGTCTTGATCACCAAACTGGCTTGGATTTTAATTATGCTGAAATAGCTCGGGATCTTTACCACCAAACTGGCTTGGATTTGAATTATGCTCATAGTTTGGGTTCTTAACCACCACACTGGCTTGCATTTTAATTATGCTGAAATAGCTCAGGATCTTGACCACCAAACTGGCTTGGATTTGAATTATGCCAAAATAGTTCAGGATCTTTACCACCAAACTGGCTTGGATTTTAAATATGCGGAAATAGCTCGAGGTCTCGGCGATGAAACTGGCTATGGTTTAAATTATGCTGAAAAGGCTCGGGTTCTTGACCACCAAACTGGTCTTGATTTTAATTATACCGAATTATACCTGACTTTGATTTTAAATATGCTGAAATAGCTCAGGGTGTCCCCCACGAAACTGGCTAGGATTTTAATTATGCTGAAAAAGCTTGGGGTCTTGACCACCAAACTGGCCTGGATTTTAATTATACCGAAAAAGTTCAGGATCTTGAACACTGAACTGACTTGGATTTTTATTATGCTAAAAAAGCTCGGGGTCTTGACCACCAAACTGGCTTGGATTTTAATTATACCGAAATAGTCCAGGATCTTGACCACTAAACTGACTTGGATTTTAATTATGCTGAAATAGCTCGGGGTCTCTGCCACCAAACTGGCCTGGATTTTAATTATGGTGAGAAAGCTTGGGTCTTGACCACAAAAATGGCTTGGATTTTAATTATGCTGAAATAGCTTGGGATCTTTACCACCAAAGTGGGCGGGGCCCTGGGGTGGGTAATGTGAACATGGATGGTCAAGATAGACTGTGTTGTCATAAGAAATCTTAAGTATTAATTTGAAGTCAATTGGTGAAAAATGTTGCGGCAGAGGCCGACGCGTATTCCCACGCCGCATGTTTGACCCAGGGGGCGCCCCAAGGGTTGGTAATGCGGCCATGCATGGTTGAGATGGACCGTATTGTCATAAGAGATTTTGAGTGCTTGACAGGTTACTGTAAGCCATCATGGAGAGCGGGGGGGTTATGTGGGTTGGTGGTAATTTAAAAGATGAACTTTCAAAAATAATTATAAAAAAAAATTGGGGGGGGGGCATGGGGGATAGTTTGGGTGCAGTGCATTGTGGTATGTCAGGTAAGTGTTGCTTTGTCAAAGTATGAATCAAATGTAATCATAAATAAAGAAGTTATGGCAATTTAAGCAAAATGTTCAATTATCTAAGTATAAAAGGGGCAATAATTCTGTCAAATGCTTGATACAGTTGTCTGTTCTTGTTTATAGATTGGGATCATGTTGGTCAAGAAGTATGCAAAATATGAAAGCAATATGTCAAAGGACATAGAACATATTTGAGGTGGTATGCAAATTTAAACATAGATTTATCAATTATATATGCATATTCCAAGTATAAAAGGGCAATAATTCTGTCAAAATGCTTGATACAGTTGTCTGCTCTTGTTTATAGATTGGGATCATGTTGGTTATGAAGTATGCAAAATATGAAAGCAATATGTCAAAGGACAAAGAAAATATTTGAGGTGGTATGCAAACTTTAATATAGATTTATCAATAATATGCATATTCTAAGTATAAAAGGGGCAATAATTCCGTCAAAATGCTTGATACAGTTGTCTGCTCTTGTTTATAGATTAGGGTCATGTTGGTAAAGAAGTACATGTATGAACAAGTGACCTCAAAATCAATCAGGGTCATCTGCGAGTCATGATCAATGTACCTATCAAGTTTCATGATCCTAGGCATAAGCGTTATTGAATTATCATCCTGAAACCATTTTACTATTTCGGGTTACCGTGACCTTAATCTTTGACCTAGTGACCTGAAAATCTATAGGGGTCATCTGCGAGTCATGATCAATCTACCTTTCAAGTTTCATGATCCTAGGCATAAACGTTCTTGAATTATCATCCGGAAACCATTTTACTATTTCGGGTAACAGTGATCTTGACCTTCGACCTAGTGACCTATAAATCAATAGGGGTCATCTGCGAGTCATGATCAATGTACCTATGAAGTTTCATGATCCTAGGTCAAGCGTTCTTGAGTTATCATCCGGAAACCTGGTGGACGGACCGACCAACCGACAGACCGACATGTGCAAAGCAATATACCCCATCTTCTTCGAAGGGGGGGGGGCATATAAAAATATATAAATAATTTGTTAAAGTAAAAAGAAAATATTTGGGGTAGTACACAAACGTTAACATGTGCACGCTAACGGTAACGCCGACGTGATCAGGATAGCTCCATTATATATATTTCATATATAATAGTCGAGCTAAAAATGAGTGAAAATCTCTGACCCGTCCCCACCCCAACCCCTATAACTTTTGACCCAGGGGTCAGATCAAAATTCCAAATAGTGCAGGGTCGCACATAATGCTCATAGCTAGTTTAGCTACCATGTGTTTAAGTTTCAAGGTTCTAGTGCTTATGGTGTAAGAGATAGTGGCTAGGACAGACGGACAGACTGATGGTGGAGATAACCACAATGAACCTGTTAACAGCCAACTAACGCTGCCAACAAAGCACAAGCTTTACGTGTCAGGATGTGGCACTATCTATACAAACTGCATAAGAAATAACAAGACGCTTAGGGTTTGAGGGACACCAAACCTGATTATGAGTCTTCCACACCTTAAGCATCTTAACCCTTTGCATGCTGGGAAATTTGTCGTCTGCTAAAATGTCGTCTGCTGAATTTCTAAAATTAGCATTTTCTTCGATTTTTTTTCAAAGAATACTATCAGAATAGCAAACAGTTTGGATCCTGATGAGACGCCACGTTGTGTGGCGTCTCATCTGGATCCAAACTGTTTTCAAAGGCCTTTAAAATTCGGTTCCCGCACTGAAAGGGTTAAATATACTTATTTGCTTGTGTACATGTACCTGATAATACATTATTATTATTACCTGTTTTGGCATCAACAAGCTTTATCAATTGGCCCTCAAATTTTGCACATAAACGCTACACGATCAACCAATATGCCTTTTCATTTCAAGTTGGAAAGCAATTTAGCCCTTATTCGGCCATAATAGGGTGGAGGATCGATTTAAAATACAACTTTTCCAGATACAAAAATATTAATTCATTTATTTAATGCACTTATTTTCTTCTCTTTTGCTACGAAATGACCAGTCATATTTTGCACTAGCAGATGATATTTCTTTTTTTACATATGAAAGGTAAAAAGAAATTCAAGCAGCATTTTATAATATAAATTTAAAAATGCACTAAATCATGCACTTAAAAACAATATTATTGTGATTCTGTTATTTATAATCATATTAATAATGCCTCATTTTTCTCCATTTTATGGTTTACTATCTATTTTTCCCAATTTTATGGTTTATCTTGCTTATTTTCTGAATTCAAAAGGCACTGGCTTAAAAAAACTGTCTATGCATGTAACTGTATATTGAAATCTCATTATGAGTGATTATAAATGCATGATAAAATTCTAACATGTTATGTTATAGATAAATCTATATTGTTTGTAATTTTTCCTAAACATTATTAGCCACCGTTGTGGTCAAACATATTTTTTTGTTTTATTAATGACGTTGTTTCACAGATTACTGTAACAGAGCTACAGATTAGGTGCGCATTTGTGTAAATACCCAATGTAAAATTGCCGATTACGCATAGAAAAATAAAACCATGCGTTCCGAAACCCAATTGAAATTGTCGATTAGGCATATCATATTTTTCCTTTGCATATTGAGTAAATCTGTCCCGGAAATACCCTGGTCCGAAATACCCGGATTCTTTCCGCTTTGTCCAAGCGCTTTCAGTATACGTGTTATTGTTGTGAAAATGTAGATGTTAATGTTATACTTGTTATGTACAAACTGACTTAAAATCAAATTTATATTTGTATATTTGTATACCATTTGCTCAAGTGTTTTCAAATTCAGAATGACATTTCCCGGTATTTTAGAATATTCTGGCTTGTGTTGTTAACAAATTGTAGTGTACATGTAAATACAAACTCAAAGTAAATATTTAAAACTACCCGATTCACACTGAAATCAGTTAAAGACAGTTTTATAATCCACCAGACGTATGTTGTTAATCACAAATAATAGATTTCAGAAAACAAAGGTAATGTTTACAATATCAGCAAAAGATGTCAAGGATGATCCGACAGTATCCAAATGAAAACTAGTCTTGGACAAAGCGACAATGGCTTCAAAATTGTGAATTTCAGACTGATGAGAGTTATTTTCATCTATTGTTAGATGCATTTGAAACATTTAAACCTTAAAATATTCCTCGATGCAGTAATTTATATTCATTCACCAATATATGTAGAAATGTATCCAAGAAAATGAGTATTCTTTGATTTATAGCGTGACATAAATATGTTACGACTCTGGTTGACTTTCGATAAAGAGTTGGCTTCAGAGTACAGGTATGTCAATACCATATAAATTGTACGCTGAAGTTTCTTTAGCTAATATTTTTCTAATGTTGACGGACCATTGACATTGCTGGGGTTTGTTGATTTAAAGACTTTTTATCATCACGGGCAGAAAAACATTATAGACATTAAACAGCGTGTCATTAAGTAGACAACAGCTGCACAACTGTATGGTAAAAGGTAAATATGTATCTTAATAATTATGTTGACTACTAGCTTACGTAGCAACGTCCGAAAATATGAAATATCCGACATCTATTTCAATATTTAAAATTCAAGATATAATGACGACTGAACTGTTTTACTTTAAGGAAAAAACGGTAAAACTATGTTGAAAATGAAACACAACAAACTAAATACTTATCTGTTACGGCTAAACGACTAATTATCCCAATATAACACTGTCATTGAATCGCACATTTCAATTATAATTATTCCTCTTGAAAGTTAATGCATATTGATATAACGAATTCATCAAACGTTATCAAACATTAGTAATTTGAATTGCATCGGATTCGCACAATATTATGTGGATGTAAATTCGATCCGGTTGTTGTTTATGTGTCAAGCTCATTTTGTCAGTGACTGAGTGAGATATAATACATTTCTTCCGTAGTAAAATCTACTGTAAAGTACACAATGATACTTACGTAATTCTGTCGTATCCGTCTGAATAAACATCCGCTGCACAAAATATAGACATTTGTATTAATGATAATTAAACACAATCATATTTTCTGTGTTTATTGAATTAATAACACTGAGTTTCTTTGTCGCGTTACAAGATGGCGGATGTCTAACGCTGTTTGTGAAGTGACGTCACAATGTTTATCTGTGCGCGTGCCCTTTCCCATAAAAGTATTTAAACACAAAATACTCGAAAACTTGATTTTTGCCAGGTATAACGCCTACGCCAACAGGTAGATCGCATTCTTGTCCATATACATGTCAAATTTCAGCAAAAGTTACCGACCAGTTTTCAAGGCGCCCAAATCGCGACTATATGCCTCAACTTAATGAAACTTAGCCCCCTTTATCATTCGTTCGATTGAACGTCATCAATGATGACGTCCAATACATCACTCATTCCATACTAGACTTGCGACACCTTAAGGGTTTCGCGGGATGGAATGAGTGGAGAGATGAAATCAAATTGAAAATCGATTATTTCTAAAAAAAAATGGTACGAAAAAATATGCGGGTAGGAAAAAAAACAAATTTGGGTACGAAAACAAATTTGAGTACGATAAAAAGGGTACAGACAAAATAAGGGAACGAAAAAACTATTTTGGTACGAAAAAAATGGGTACAAATAAAAAATAAGGTACGAAAAAATTTGTGTACGAAAAAAAAATGAGTACGAACAAATGGGTACGAAGAAATTTGGGTACGAACAAATTTGTGTACGAAAAAATTGGGTACAAAAAAATGTGGGTACGAAAAAAAAATTGGTTATGAAAAAAAATTAGGGTACGAAAAACTATTTGGGTACGAAAAAAAGGTTCAAATAAAAATTTGGGTACAAAAAAAATTGGGAACAAAACGAATTTGGGTACGAAAAAAATTTGAGTACGAACAAATGGGTTCAAAGAAATTTGGGTTCGAACAAATTTGTGTAAAAAAAAATTGGGTACGAAAAAAAATTTGGTTATGAAAACCTATAGGGAACGAAAAAATTAGGGTACAAAAAACTATTTGGGTACGAAAAAAAAGGGTACATATATAAATTTGGGTACAAAAAAAATTGGGTACGAAACAAATTTGTGCACCGACGGACAGACGAAGCGGCGACTATATGCTCCCCCTAAAAAATTTGGGGGGGGGAGCATAATAAACAAGTTATGGCAATTTAAAGGTGGTACGCAAACTTAATAATAGATTTATCAATTATATGCTTATTCTAAGTGAAAACAAGGGACAAAATTGTCACAAAACCAGGTTTTCATTGTGAAAAAAAATCTGATAAAGGGAGAAAACTCAAACTGAACTTTTGAAATGACCAAAAAAAATTAACCCCCTTTGAAAGTTTTTTTTTTTTTAAATCTATTTTTAGTCGTGGCGGCCTTGACATTGGAGATATTGACGTGATTCTTTCGTGGGACACACCGTCCCATGATGGTGAACAAATGTGCCAAATGATTTTAAAATCTCACAATGAATGACATAGTTATGGCCAGGACAAGCTCATTTATGGCCATTTTTGACCTTTGAACTCAAAGTGTGACCTTGACCTTGGAGATATCGACGTAATTATTTCGCGCGACACACCCTCCAATGATGGTGAACAAATGTGCCAAATGATTTTAAAATCTGACGATGAACGACATAGTTATGGCTCAGACAAGCTCATTTATGGCCATTTTTGACCTTTGAACTCAAAGTGTGACCTTGACCTTGGAGATATCGACGTAATTATTTCGCGCGACACACCGTCCAATGATGGTGAACAAATGTGCCAAATGATTTTAAAATCTGACAATGAACGACATAGTTATGGCCCGGACAAGCTTATTCCGCCAGCCCGCCAGCCAGCCCGCCCGCATTCGCCAATCTAATAACCAGTTTTTTCCTTCCGAAAACCTGGTTAAAAAGGCCATAATTGTTACAAAATGCTTGATACAGTTATCTGCTCTTGTTTATACATTGGGGTCATGTTGGTTAATAAGCAAAATACATGGTGTATGAACGCAATATGTCAAGGGACATGCATATTATTCTAAGTGAAAAAGGGCCTAATTCTGTTAAAATGCTTGATACAGTAAATGAGTTGTCTGCTCTTGTTTATAGATTGGGTTTATGTCGGTAATGAAGCATGCAAAATATAAAAGCAATATGTCAATGGACATAGGAAATATATTTGAGGTGGTATGAAACATTCCAATGCGCAAGCCGACGCCGGGTTGAGTAGGATAGCTCGACTATATATATTTCATATATAACAGTCAAGCTAAAATGTAAATATACCATAAACAACAGGCTAACCTCAATCACAACTTTAATGCAATGCTTATAACAATAGAGATACAATGATATGCCAGGGATTGAAACTAACTGTTTACTATTGTGGGCAACCATCTTTAGTATTTTGGTTGCCCAGATAAAGAATAACGAGCCCAGAAATATGAACATGTGAATATTATACATTCTTTTAATAAAATAATAGATAATTAAATACATTTGCTGACAACACATGTTCAATGCATGATGTTTTATTATGAGCCTGAATTGAATCATGTCCTATTCCTAAATAATGAATGTTATTTAACTAGTATTGATCCATGGTGATCAATTGTTTTTCAATTTTTATTGCAGTGAATTGTTTTAAGCTTTAAAAAAAAGAAGTTTACCAACTTTTGAAATTGAGTTGCCCAGGCCAAAATCTACTTGCCCCGGGTTCACGGTAAACCACTTATTTCCATCCCTGTATGCTCTTCATTTTCTGTTCTTCCATCGCATTCTCAAAATTAAATTTAAAGCCGATATTTTTTAATAACATTAGTATGAATTACTAACCATTATCACCCAAAAAACAATTTTACAAAGCTGTAATCCCGTCGTAGAGATTTAGTTTACTATTATCAGTGTTCTCTTTAAATACCGGCTGCTAGCGATCTTGCCGGTTACATTAACTCTTGATGCCGGCTACTTTTCCCAAATATATCAAGTAAATGTCACAAATGCTTTGGTTTTACTGCATAGTTACCGGCCATATAACTGGCTACTCAAATTTTTCTGGAAAACACTGAACTATGCATGACAAACACACAAAAATTAAATACATCTTAGATTCATTGTAAAAAATAAATTGACACTTCCAGCTTGTCGTCACTAAAATCCAAAGATTCAAATAATTTTCCACGAGATACGTCAACAATTGCGTAATCAAATGAATGAAAAATTAAAGTAAAGAAAGCCGGATTTTACATAAATTTCAGGTTGAAACACAACAAGGTAAAGGTAGTCGGTGAGATATAATAATAATACAGTTAGTAAGGCTCGTACCCTGGGTACGGTAAATATACTAAAACATACCCGGGAATTTTAACACTAAATCGGTTGTTGTCGGCTATTTTGTAAAAATTAATTATGTTTACATTTATGTCAATTTTCTGTTAAATGGCATTTATACAATGTATTATCAAAACTCATTTTTACAATCATTAATGTGATTCAATTTAAAATCTTAAATTGTTTAAAGTCGCGTCATTGTATGACGTTGTCAAGTATATTTTCCGCGATGTCGCACGTTCACTTTTTACCATCATAGATTTTTTTAAAGAAACATTTTTTGGTTTGCGAGGTCCGTTAAATGGGGAACACCATATTTGGTATTTATATTATGTTTTAACAAATAATTCATGCTGTGTAATAAATATTGTATAAGATATTTCGATATTTATTGAAAATGTTTCAAATTGTTATTTATGAAACCTTTTATTCTAATGAGTGTATGCTATCATATTATACTTCGAATAGCAGATCTGTTGTACTATAATCGTATTATTCATTCTTTATTGTTAATTTCATTTATTGTAGAGAATCGTCAATGTTACATCTAGTCGCCAATCCTTGTCGTTAGTGTTAGTTTTCAATGCTTGTTAGCATTGCCGTCAATGTTAGTCGTCAATCCTTATCGTCATTATACATGAAGGAAATAAAAGCAGAAACAGAGACGTATTCTTGATTACTTGATTATTCCTATGGCGTCCTCTCAACACTCATACTAAAAAGCATGTTGATGCAGATTTTTTTTAAAGAGAAGTTTCTTTAAGGTAAACAATATTGTTTGACTTTAATCGCTAGCATGTTTAACGACATCGGATTTTTGGCAGATATACAACTCGGATACAATCTAATATTTGCGGGTATGTTTAAGTTTCTTTACCGTACCCGGGCTACATGTAAGTAAAGTTAAGAGTACCCGGGGTACATGTACCGGTAAGTAGTACCCGAGCCGAGAATGTCAATTGAAGGTGTTAGAGATGCATTGAACCATAAGATTAAAAAGGGTAATTAACCACGGGCTTATTAAAATTAAAACGATGACATTACATTGTACCAGCTGTTTATTGTTGTATACTGTAAGCTTGAAATATTTTAAATAATGTAAACAACTTACCTTGTATAAAGTTGGCACATTGTTGTCAGGTGTAGAAACTATTATACTTATTTCTGTTAAGTTGCACTGGCTGAACCAAAAGAATTATGTAGTCGTTTCTAAATAATCACGAAACAATCTACTAATGCATATATGCTTGCCAGTTGCTGAGTTTGTGCATTTCCATTCATTATACTATCGGCCTTGGCAAACAGCGTAGACTCAGATTAGACGCCGCATGATGTCTGCTATTTGGTACGCAGAAGATTTGCATATCCACGGGTGTTTTATGTCAAATGTTATGGTTTTTCAATAGATCGTATACTTATCTACAAAACAGCGAATTAGCGTTCACTTGACATCATTTTTAATTATGTTATTTTGTGAATACTTTCTCGCGATCTTTTCGCCTTTGGTCGACGCCGTCTGCTATTTCAAACGATGAAGATTTCCATATCCACTGGCGTTTTTTTTATGTCAAATGTTAGTGTTTTCCAATGGATCGTATACTTATCTACAAAACAGATAAGTAGCGTTCACTTTACATCGTTTGAGATGATGTTTTTTTGTAAATACTTTCTAAGCGTTCATTCTGACGAAGTCGACCATTTTGACGGGTGTGAAGAAATACCGAATTTCCCGTAATTACCAAAATCCCCAGAAATCCACGAGATCCCACGAAATCCCCATTAATATTGATTGTGTATTGAAAAACTGCGTATTTTAATATAGATCGTTGCGAAATACACTGAAATCACTAATGAAACATTGTTTTATCAAAGTTTGATTTCGGGGATTTCGGTAGGACTTCGGTATATCCACATACCGCATTTTGTAATTCCGGTTATGTAAAACTTGCGAAACTTTTTCGTGATTTAATCAAAAACTATATTTTTCCCAGGTATAACGCCTACGCCAACAGGTAGATCGCATTCTTCTTCATGTACATGTCAAATTTCAGCAAAAGTTGCCGACCAGTTTTCAAGCGCCTCAAATCGCGGCTATATGCACCAACTTAATGAAACTTAGCCCCCTTTATCATTCGTTCGAATGAACGTCATCAATGATGACGTCCAATACTAGAGTTGCGACACCTTAAGGGTTTCGCGGGATGGAATGAGTGGTGAAATGAAATAAAATTAAGAACCTATTTCTTTTTGTGCATTTAATGATGGTAACCAAAGTTCTCGCAAAAATTTAATATACACATCACATGAAATTAACCATAATACTCGCAGACATGTTTATTGTTTCGAAGCCGTTCGATTAGCTACCTTAAAAAGTAGAACTTCAATTCCCATTACTATAATTTTAAAAACGTGAAAAGAGCAAACCACTGCATTGTGTCGGACATCCCCATCTTAAACACTATCGACTAGCATTAAGCCTTTTTCTGTGTTTACAAAATT
Organism: Dreissena polymorpha; assembly: GCF_020536995.1. Lineage (NCBI taxonomy): Eukaryota > Metazoa > Mollusca > Bivalvia > Myida > Dreissenidae > Dreissena > Dreissena polymorpha. Next base: position 121,609,606 of record NC_068359.1, on the reverse strand, counting down.
CTGTGTATTTTATTGAAACATCATTATAGCGTTGCGTTCAAGATAGTGTTGAATTCATTTTGCAATGCAATCAGCGCTTTGATTTTATATTACGAAATGTACTACGCAGTACATTGTGTGACGTCATTTCGGTGACGAAACACAACAGTTTTATTTACACTCTCTGGAATTTAAGAACATGTCGCGGACGTTGTGTTTTTTATCTGTAAACTATTTGTTTAAAGCATCGAACGAATGCAAAACGTGTTTCGGATTGTGTGTTCATCATGCATAAATGTAAACATAGATAGAAATACAATACAATTGTGTGGTTTGAACTAAGTTTCGACAAAGACATGGATTAATAAAGGTGGAAGTGCATATCGTTTCAAGGTGTTTGTTATAAACTTTGGATTAAAGTAGTCAACTTATTGTTACAAACATTGGATTAACGATGTCATTTAGATACGCGTGACGTTTATACTTAATTAAGTATTTTTATAACTCTTGTTAAAGCTGAAATTGAGTCATCAAATTTCGCTACAAAACGGTGTCAGTTGCAATAGATATTTTAATGTGCTACGTGAAATTATAATTATGTTTGATTATTTTGTTTATTTGTTACGCACTTTATGCTGCTAATGATGTGTTGCTCACGGCAAGCCTCGCCGTGTAAACCTTTCTTCAACTCGTCGGACAAATTCAAGTACACGTGATACTTACATTGTATTTTATTTTTTCTGTGTATTTGATGATGGTATCCAAAGATATCACAGATATTTTAATATACATGAAACTATTTCAATTAATGCTATTTTGAGAAGTCCGTCACCACTCTATCGTTTGTTATTGTTTATATCATACTTTTTTGCTCCTCTATATAAACATTTCTCAAAACCGGCTTTCCGTACTTTTATTTTGCATGCAACTGATTGCGCAATTTATGACGTATGTTGTGTGACGTAATTTATTTGTCAAAACAAACAATTTTAAGTTAAATTCTCTGGATGTTTTTAACAGTTATTTATTTGTTTAAAGCATCGAACGAATGCAAAAACGTATTTCGGATTGTGTGTTTATCATACATAATTGTAATTGTTATATTATATTGGATTATTGTCGTCATTAAGGTAAGCTAGTTGTTTATACTCAATTGATTTACTGCTCACGTTTCTTTATTGATTCAATAATTAAACTCTAAATTAACAATGTATTTGTCTCATGATTATCATGTATATTAAAGATATTTTCGGATAAATAGAATACCTTGTTAATACCAGTGTGTACTTACATTTATCCGACACGTCTCGGAAAGCCTCGCCGTGTAAACCTTTCTTCAACTCATCGCACACAATAACATAGATTTATGTCATGAATATCTACACAACCACACTCGATCTGCACAAAAGACATGCATGTGTACTTCGTATTGATATTTAAACACAATTATTACGTCGTTGTTTATAGATTTAACGCATAACTGTATAATATTATATTGAATTAATAACGCGTAACTTAGTTTCTTAACAAGATGGAAGCTAGCCTAAGCGCTTTTCATGACGTTACGTCACAATGTTTATCTACGCGCGTTGTGTTTCGCAGAAAAAAAATTAAACACAAAATACTCGAAAACTTGATTTTTCCCAGGTATAACGCCTACGCCAACAGGTAGATCGCATTCTTGTCCATATACATGTCAAATTTCAGCAAACGTGTTCGACCAGTTTTCAAGCGCCTCAAATCGCAGTGATTTGCCCCAGCTTAACGAAACTTAGCCCCCTTTATCATTCGTTCGAATGAACGTCATCAATGATGACGTCCAATACATCACTCATTCCATACATCACTCATTCCATACTAGAGTTGCGACACCTTAAGGGTTTCGCGGGATGGAATGAGTGGCAACTAAAAAAATGTGGGTTCGAAAATTTTGGGTAAGAAAATGTGGAAACACAAATTTTGGGTACTAAAAAAATGTGGGTACGAAAATTTTGGTTAAGAAAAAAATGTGGGTACGAAAATTGTGGGTACAATGGGTCAATGTTAAGGTTTTAGCATGGCGGACGCCGGACGGCGAAAAGACACGACACGATGAGCTGGCTATGACAATACCTCAGGTATTCTCCGAAAACAGCCGAGCGCATATGCATAAGTCAGTGAGTAATACTCAACAAGACTATTGTCAAGCAAATTTGTCCCCTACCGGCTCCACCATTGTCAGAATTTATTTTATTTTTTATTTATTGCCATAGAAACCAGAATTTTTGACGTAGGAACAAAATGAAATCACGTGCATAATGTCCTTATTGCCATCTGTCCATGTTTCATGTTTCATGAAAAAATATTAAGAACTTTTAAAGTTATCGCAGGATTCAGAAAAGTGTGACAGACTGACTGACTGACTGACGGACACACAGAGCACAAACCATAAGTCCCCTCCGGTAAACCGGTAGTGGACTAATAAAAGCTAGGCACGGCGTATAAAATCAGAACCACTGGGCCGAATCTGCTGAAACTTGGCCACATTATAGATTATAGTCCAAACAAGCTACAGAATGAGCGTTTTTGGACCTGACAGCGTAAAACATTAACCAATAATGGACAGCACAAAATGGGTCATTTCGTACAAAAAATGTAAACTTTAAGTGGCATTTAATGACCTTTAGACATCAGAAAGTTGCAAATTTTTAATTTTCTGCACACTTCGACTTGTTTTTTTACAAATTTAGAAGCATTTATGCTTGGGATGTATATAAACCCTGTTATTCAGTGTCAAATTTGGCCAAAAATCACAAAACAATCCCCAAAATGGCTAAGCAGCAATGCCCCTTTAACATTATTCCTTATATTTAATTGTATTGTTTAAAAAGATAACTGTGTATATTTAATCATAATGGCTCTGTATATAACACACGATAGGCCACTGCTGGGGCTTGAACCCAGAACTCATCTCACATTGTAAGATGCGTTTTTCAATTAAACTACAATGACTGTATCTTGTGAAGTGGAGCCAACATACACCCACATACCGGTAAGTGAAAAAATCATTCTGTCCATATATTTGTACTGGGCGTTTCTGACACATGTTGCATAACTGTTTACAACAAAAGATGTATACATAGATATATATACATAAATGGGGAACAAATAAACCGTCTATTTTTTAATTTTTGTTTCATATATACACATTTGCTAGCAATGATTTATAATTATATCATGTTGAAATCATTTATTGACAGAATATTACTGAAACTGCAATAAACTATAAGATGGATAGATATAATGTTTCATTCCATCTAGTACAATGAACAAATGTTCTTCCGATGCCATTTTCACTAAGGTATAGGTATTGAATCCTGATATACGACTAAAAATGTATGTTGGTTAGCATGAAATATTCAACAAATCTTCATATTCAAGCTGGGTCATCACTTAGTGAAATAATTTGTGGACATATCATAATAGAAAAATGCATTTCATGCCTCTAGATTGCTTTATTACAGGGTTCCCAGCTTTTTGTATGAACAAAATTCCCTGATTTTTCCCTGATGGAAAATAAAACGTCCAGGATCATAATTTCGACCTGTTTCTTGTTTTAGACACCCTGAATAAATAGCAGTTGCAGACATAACTTATTTTTAAAGCTACGTGTATACTACAAAGTCACCATAGCCAAGCAGAGGAAATAATTTGCTGTTTTAATTGTAAAGACTTCTCGAGACAAGTTGGAAAAGTCTGCCCAAACAAAATTCCGTGATTTTTCACTGATTTCAGGTACTTTTCCCAAATTCCCTGACTTTTCCCTGGCTGGAAAAAGTGAAAGTCTTTTTCCAGGTTTTCCCTGATTTCCAGGTTGGCTGGGATCCATGTTTAACTATGATAAAATGTTCTTTAGATGCCATGTGTATTAATTTATAGGTCTATTTTTCTGAGATATTAATGAAAATGCCTTTGGGTAAGTGGCGAATATTTAAAAAATCTGCAACTTGATATATGGTGCTAACACGGTAAAATTGTATGAGCCCAAATTATAATAGATGAATGCGTATTATGCTTCTCTGCTTATGCTATGACGACATGTTCATACAATGCCATTTTTATTAATATACATGTATATGCCAAATTTAATGAAAATGACTTGAAAATGTGTGTCGCAAGATACCAAGTAAGAAAAAAATCAGCATTTTTATGTAGGGTCTTCACACGGTAAAATTATTTGTGTCCAAAATAATAATAGATGAATGCATATTAGGCTTCAATGTTGCTTATACTATGACTACTGGTTCATACGATGCCATTTTTATAAATATCTATGCCAAATTTAATGAAATAGACTTGAAAATGTGTGTCGCCAGGTATCAAGTAAGAAAAAAATCAGCATTTTTATGTAGGGTCTTCACACGGTAAAATTATTTGTGCACAAATAATAATAGATGAATGCATATTAGGCTTCAATGTTGCTTATACTATGACTACTGGTTCATACGATGCCATTTTTATAAATATCTATGCCAAATTTAATGAAATAGACTTGAAAATGTGTGTCGCCAGGTACCAAATAAGAAAAAAATCAGCATTTTTATGTAGGCTCTTCACACGGTAAAATTGTTTGTGCCCAAATAATAATACATGTAGATGAATGCATATTAGGCTTCAATGTTGCTTATACTAAGACTACTGGTTCATACGATGCCATTTTTTAAATTATCTATGCCAAATTTAATGAAAAAGACTTGAAAATGTGTGTCGCCAGGTACCAAGTAAGAAAAAAATCAGCATTTTTATGTAGGGTCTTCACACAGTAAAATTATTTGTGCCCAAGTAATAATAGATGAATGCATATTAGGCTTAAATGTTGCTTATACTATGACTACTGGTTCATACGATGCCAATTTTATAAATATCTATGCCAAATTTAATGAAATAGACTTGAAAATGTGTGTCGCCAGGTACCAATTAAGAAAAAAATCAGCATTTTTATGTACGGTCTTCACACAGTAAAATTATTTGTGCCCAAATAATAATAGATGAATGCATATAACCCTTGTCAAAAAATAACCCACTTTCATACCAAAACACACTTAAACCAACATAAAACTGTGTTTTTTCTGAGTTTTTCTTAGCGGAAGTTGGTTTTTGCTAATAAAAGTGAGTTTTATGTGTGCTAAACTGTGCTTAACTGAGTTTAAAGTTGGTTATTTGAAGAAGATGTGTGTTTAAGCGAGTTTTTTTCTGTAAGAAGTCGGTTTTTTGTGTGTCAAAAGTGAGCCTTTTTATTTATGAGTTGGTTTATGTGTGTTTAAGTGTGTCTTTTTGTTTTATAAGCGAGTCTTTTACAACAGAAGTTGGTCTTTTTTTTAACAGAAGTGGGTTTAAGCGAGTTTAACTTGGTCTTTTTGTAAATAAGTTGAGAGCTGCAACGAGGCTTAAAGACTCACTTTAACACACTTTTCAACAAGTTGGTCTTTTGTTTATTAATATAACTCATCAATGAAACAATAATTCTTCAACTGGGTCTTTGTTTGATGTTTATAGCCATAAATAAAACAAGTCAATTGTAAAGGGGCTTTTTTTACAGCTTGTTTGCCATTGTCCCTATTGTACATTTGTGTGCTCCCCATAATTTTTAGGGAATATTGGATGAAAATGGCTCTTTCAGAACATCACAGGTTCACAGATGGACAACAAGTATCACTGACAAAAACTATAACAATGGTCAAGCTTAGTTTTATACATGAAAATGAAAGAGTTTGTGTTTCACTTTGAATTTTTATCTTTATGTTTGTTTTTATTATAAACAATATCTTATGATTGTTTTATGTCTTAATTTTTTATTTTTTTTAAACAATCTCATATGATTGTTTATATTTGTTTAAAACAGTATTTACTTGTTAAATCTGCATATTTAAATAATTATGGTATTGGAAACATTATTTTGGAAATAATCTATTTATTTTTGTACATAAGTTATGCAAGATTTTGATATTTGCATATGATACCATCATATCCATTTTCTTAATTTGCAATAAAATAATAAAATGCCAAACATGACCTGTGTTACATAAACTGTCAACAAAATAACAAGACAATACCTAAAAACACCCTTATTTCACACCACTAACAATAAACAGATAACAATCTGTCAGGCACTCAGAGCTAAACAGGGTACAGATTATCTAGGGGCAGATAAGGCTACTGATGGGGTTTGCCTAGAGATAAGGCTGTGTGGAATAAGATATAAGGCTTTTGATTGGCTATTGCACCGAGGAAGTTATCTTTTTGAAAACAACAACTTTTGAAAAACAAGCTGGTGTCAGCAATTGAATATTGAGCTAAATTTAATTCAGCAACATTAATATAAAGAAGTGAAAGACTTATAATGGTAGTGTAAAATGTCTTGAAATTCTGTCAGCATGAAGTATTGTGTGATGAAAACAATGTGTTTTTTACTGCAATGTGGAAATCAATAATAAGTTGGTTGGAAAGGAGGTTGAACTGCCCAGGGACCTATACAAACAATATAGGTCCCTGAACTGCCTGTTGTTGTTTTTGGAATACTGAAGAACAGTTTTAACAGGTTTGTATTGTCATTTCTTCACCCCTTTTTTTATTTAGTTTATTGAATTAATTATGATCATTATCATATTTATGTATTGTCACTGGGAAATGTAAATAGAAAAGTTATTGTATTGCAATTTAAAGGATAAACAACACATTTTGAAGCAAAAATAGATAAACTTACACATGAAAAAGTGTAAATGTTGTGTACAGTGAATAATTATGGTTGTGTTTCATGGTTATTGTCATCTAAAATTTTATTTATATCTATTTCTGGTTATTACTGAACGGATTTCTTTCCCTCATACTTAATTAGAACTTATATATTTTAATTTTGAAGGTTAAACTCTTGCCACAAGGCAAAATTGACATCCATGGGAAGATCCTTTGGAAAGAATGTGCATCATCGCCTGCCTGATGTATGGACTTTTAAACCTGTTTTTTACCCTGCACAAGCTGGCAAACTTGAGGGGATCAAGAGTGGGGAAACCTCGCCCTGTCCTTGACCAAGAAAGCTCGATTTGTTGAGAGGTAAACTATACAGGTTATTGCATTTACAATGCCACCAGACCACACAGCCAAATGAGACCACGCATCTTGGTACATATTCAAACTGCATTTTCTACCAAACCCAATTTCTTTTAATAATTGATGAAAAGTGCTAAGTCACATGTGATCAAGGGATTAAAATTTCAAAAATAAACAAACAAAAACAACAAGCAAATAACTTAAATTTATTATTATTAAAGCAACAAGATTACCATAACAGCAATATTTCATAGTTAAATGGAACGAAAACATAACCAATCAACATGTTTGAAGAATGCCTTGCCCTTTTGAAAGTGATATGGTATTAATCCTTTGCAGATCAACTGGCATAAGAGATGCTCAAGAGGAGAAGGACACAAGCAGCATCAATGGTACATGTCACTCCAGCGCCTGCTTTCCAGGTCTCTACCAGCTGCTTTCCAGGTCCCTCCACCAACCAAGATCAGGTCTAGGTCCCTGCACTGGCTGCTTTCCAGGTCCCCTAGCGGTCAAGGTCTCTCCAGTAGCTGCTGTGCAGGTCCCAACACCGTATGCCGTCAAGGTCCCTCCATAAGCTGAAATCCAGGTTCCTCATTCCACTGCGGTTCAGGTACCTCCAACAGCTGAGATCCAGGTCTCTGCAGCAGCTGCGGTCTAAATACTCCACCCGCAGTGGTCCATTGCGGTCAACCTTTTGCTTTAAAATCTTCCATAAATGTCTATTATTGTATAATGTATTGTAAAAATAATCTGTTTGTATTAATTTGCGGTGTACTATTTTTGTCATATAAACATAATTTTCGTACACATTGTGTTTTTTTCCCTTTTAACCACATAGGGCTTATAATGAACTGTTGTAATTGCTTCACAAAAACCATTTTTTCTAGAACATATCAGTCCAAAATTATTTTTTTTCACACTGCGAAATCCCACAAAAGGCTCACAAAAAACCTACTTTCTAAAAAAAACTCACTAAAACACTGTTAAAACCCACAAAAATCAACTTACCCAAACGCACAAATTGCTTTTGTTTTTTTCACAGATAAAATACTGTTAATAACTAGGTTTAAAGCGAGTTAAAAGCATGTTTTCACTGTGAAAAAAACTAACAAAGGCGTGCTTTCAGCTCACTTTTCGCTCACTTAAAAACCGTGTTTAGCCTGCTTATAGCTCACATAAAAAACACACTTTTTACCCACTTAAAACCAACTCCACAGACAGAAGTTGGTCTAAGCATGTTTAAAAAACCTCAAAAAAACCAACTTGTAGAAAATCATACTCACTTTAAACCCACATAAGATGGTTAAAAAACCCACTATGTTGGTTTAAAGCGAGTTAAACCAAGATTTAACTCAGAAAAAACCAAGTCGGTAAGCTAAAAAACCCAGTCGGTAAGCTAAAAGCATGTCTGAAAAACCCGCTTTTAGCACAGTGCAAATACCGCAGAGTTAAACACAGATGCCTGAAAAAAACTCACTTTAAACCCACTTAAGACGGTTAAAAAAACCACTATGTTGGCTTTAAGCGAGTTAAACCAAGATTCAACTCAGATAAAACCAAGTCGGTAAGCAAAAAGTGTGTTTAAAAGACTCGCTTTTAGCTCGGTGCCAATACCGCAGGGTTAAACCCAGTTTAAAACTGGGTTATAACCGGATTTTGCTCACTTTTTTGACAAGGGAAGGCTTCAATGTTGCTTATTCTATGACTACTGGTCCATTCGATGCCAATTTTATAAATATCTATTCCAAATTTAATGAAATAGACTTGAAAATGTGTGTCGCCAGGTACCAAGTAAGAAAAAAATCTGCATTTTTATGTAGGGTCTTCACACAGTAAAATTATTTGTGCCCAAATAATAATAGATTAATGCATATTAGGCTTCAATGTTGCTTATACTATGACTAATGGTTAATACAATACCATTTTTATAAATATCTATGCCAAATTTAATGAAATAGACTTGAAAATGTGTGTCGCCAGGTACCAAGTAAGAAAAAAATCAGCATTTTTATGTAGTGTCTTCACACGGTAAAATTATTTGTTCCCAAATAATAATAGATGAATGCATATTAGGCTTCAATGTTGCTTATACTATGAAGACAGTTTCATACAATGCCATTTTTATTAATATATATGCCAAATTTAATGAAATAGAATTGAAAATGTGTGTCGCCAGGTACCAATTAAGAAAAAAATCAGCATTTTTATGTAGGGTCTTCACACATGGTAATATTATTTGTGCCCAAAATAATAATAGATGAATGCATATTAGGCTTCAATGTTGCTTATACTATGACTAATGGTTCATACGATGCCATTTTTATAAATATCTATGCCAAATTTAATGAAATCGACTTGAAAATGTGTGTCGCCAGGTACCAAACAAGAAAAAAAATCAGCAATTTTATGTAGGATCTTCACACGGTAAAATTGTTTGTGCCCAAATAATAATACATGTAGATGAATGCATATTAGGCTTCAATGTTGCTTATACTATGACTACTGGTTCATACGATGCCATTTTTTAAAATATCTATGCCAAATTTAATGAAAAAGACTTAAAAATGTGTGTCGCCAGGTACCAAGTAAGAAAAAAATCAACATTTTTATGTAGGGTCTCCACACAGTAAAATTATTTGTGCCCAAGTAATAATAGATGAATGCATATTAGGCTTCAATGTTGCTTATACTATGACTACTGGTTCATAAGATGCCAATTTTATAAATATCTATGCCAAACTTAATGAAATAGACTTGAAAATGTGTGTCGCCATTGAAGTAAGAAAAAAATCAGCATTTTTATGTAGGGTCTTCACACAGTAAAATTATTTGTGCCCAAATAATAATAGATGAATGCATATTAGGCTTCAATGTTGCTTATACTATGACTACTGGTTCATACGATGCCTATTTTATAAATATCTATGCCAAATTGAATGAAATAGACTTGAAAATGTGTGTCGCCAGGTACCAAGTAAGAAAAAAATCAGCATTTTTATGTAGGGTCTTCACACAGTAAAATTATATGTGCCCAAATAATAATAGATGAATGCATATTAGGCTTCAATGTTGCTTATACTATGCAGGGTTGGCACCAATCAACCGCCCCCGGTTTTAACCGGCGGTTTTTACCGGTTAAAACCGCCCCGGACAATACTCCCAAAGTGGTCATTACTGGTCAATACTGGTCGATTGAACTTTACCCCCAATTTTGATTAATATTCCATGCTTAATTAAACAATATTGATAATATAAATTAAACAGACATATTGCCAATAATGTCTTAAGCTATTAAAACCCACTATTTTATACCTGTTCATGCAATTTGTAGGCCAATCTCTCAAAATTTTGCAAATGAGTCAAGTTGGTCAATTGGATTTTGCTGGTCGATTGATTTTTTTTCAATTCTAACAAATTATGAATGCTCAGAAAATTCTGTGCTTGATTCAATTAGAACCTGTCAATTACTGTGTATTAGTTGTTTCTCATGCCCCACTGTCTCCACAGTCTTTCACAGTCTTCAAACCTATACAGGTTAGGGCACCCAAAACTGATAATAGGGCCTTACATGGCACCTTTGACACAACCCTTACTTGTCATGTATTCTTGCCTGTATTTCTTTAACAAAATAGTGAAAAAATATTTTATTTTACCATTGATATAAAAAAAACTTAATAATAAATAAATATTAAAAGAAAGAAATAATTGAAAAGAAGAGTCTAGAGTACATGTAGACCCACAATTGGTAAACATTATTTGTTGCCAAAATCAAGAACTTTGATTGCTTATTCATTTGAAGATCAGTTGAACTTTAAAATAAGAAAACCCTCTTAATATAGAAAGGAGACAAGTTAGAAGTAACTATTAAATTAATAGCCTAAGGGCAGATTTGCTTCATTGTCACTATCAAAGACATACCAGTGCATGCATTTTATTACCAATTAAGGCTTAGGGGCCAGATCATTTATGACCCTAGAAACCACAAGAGTTCTGTTTGTCCATCAGCTTATCAAATAGATATATCAATAGATCAGTGAAATACTATGGTAACTACAATAGTAATAATACTTCAGTAACAGATGTGATACACTGAGATAAAGATATTGCCTTAGTTATTTTGTATTTGAGACCGTTTCCATAAATAATAAAGAAGTATTTTTTACAGCTTTAAAGCTTTTTTTACAATAGATAACTCAAAAAAGTTTATCAATTACAGAATAATGATTGATTTAATATAGAATAGCTTAAATTCTTCCTTTGTCATGTTTAAATGCTACAATTTTCAATCAACCAGTATTGACCAATAATGACCAGTAATGACCAGTATTGACCGGTTTTAACCGGGTATTGACCGCCGGCCCGGTCAATACTCAATTGACCGGTCAATATGCAAACCCTGATACTATGACTAATGGTTCATACGATACCATTTTTATAAATATCAATGCCAAATCTAATGAAATAGACTTGAAAATGTGTGTCGCCAGGTACCAAGTAAGAAAAAAATCAGCATTTTTATGTAGGGTCTTCACACGGTAAAATTATTTGTTCCCAAATAATAATAGATGAATGCATATTCGGCTTCAATGTTGCTTATTAGTGCTGCAACAATACGCCAAAAACCGTATTGCAATATATTGTCAGTTCAAAAACCCGTATTGCAATATATCGCAATATATTGCTAACTTGTACCAAAATTATAACTTGCCAATTACCCGATAATCCCATAAATTCCAATTTTAAAGCAAATTCTGGTAAATATTTACTATAAATGTGCTCAAGAATAATAAGAAACACAAACATTCGCAAATTTTCTTAAGTATCAAATAGCTTTTTGCAATTGTTACTATTTAAAGATGTGATGAAATAACGTCCAACCGGGGCATTTTTCCCACTGAACACGCGTAATTCAGCTGACGTGATGTTCCCGTTTGTATACAACACAAAATACACCCATACTTTCCATGCGACGTTCTACATGTCTGTATAATTTTCGCGCGCTTTTTATTGAGACAAAGGATAAAGCACTTTTTATTTGACGCTATAATTTTTTATTGTCGCGTTAGCATTCAAATTTGGAAGCGTGTTTCCGAAATTCGGATAACAAATAATGCTCAAATCAGAATCGAACGAAACATTTACAGCTGTGCGAAATTAATTCAACGATAATCTGTTCAAAAGCATCGAATGAATGCTCCCATGTAACAACGCTACTCCGTATAATACACTTTTTAGAATGCTATTTTTACGTAAAAAATAATTTACACTGCTTTGTTTTGTTTACCTTTTTATTATTATTTCGGATGTCTTTTCTGGACGAAATGTGAATGAATTTTTGTAAAATTTTCGTACCGGTATGATGAAAATCATATTGCAATACAATATGCGGATTGCGTATTGCGATATATACCGATATACCGGTATATTGTTGCAGCCCTATTGCTTATACTATGACGACCTGTTCATACAATGCCATTTTTATTAATATATATGCCAAATGTAATGAAATAGAATTGAAAATGTGTGTCGCAAGGTACCAAGTCAGAAAAAAATCAGCATTTTTATGTAGGGTCTTCACATGGTAAAATTATTTGTGCCCAAATAATAATAGATGAATGCATATTAGGCTTCAATGTTGCTTATACTATGACTACTGGTTCATACGATGCCATTTTTAAAAATATCTATGCCAAATTTAATGAAATAGACTTGAAAATGTGTGTCGCCAGGTACCAAGTAAGAAAAAAATCAGCATTTTTATGTAGGGTCTTCACACTGTAAAATTATTTGTGCCCAAATAATAATAGATGAATGCATATTAGGCTTCAATATTGCTTATACGATGACAACTGGTTCATGCGATGACATTTTTATATAATAATAAAATATAACAAATAATCCAACATGAGACAAAATGTCAAATAAAGATTATTAAAATAACATTTTTATAGCACAACTTGAACAAAATACAAATTAGACAGGCACACAATATCATTATAAAAAAATATGATAGTCATATGAAGTGGCCGTAAACAACTTTAAATAAAAAATAATTACGAATTTGTTTAAACTGAAAACTTTTTTTAAATAGACTTTTTTTTCTCCTCAATTATTAATAGTGATAGCTGTTTTTGCACAAATTATAGGAATTCGCGATGCAAATGGTCAATGTTTTAAAAAGCGTGCAACTTATTTTTTCACATTTCACAACAGTTAGCGACTAATGCTGATGTTGTTACGCTGAGTGGCATATGGTTGCTGATGTCGTTACTGAGACTCATATTTTCACAAATTTGAACAATGCTCAATTAATTATTTTCACAATGTTCAACAGTCACAACTCATTTGTTCACAATTTTGAAAAGTGTGCAACTTATTTTTCCATAATTGTCAAGATTGCGAGGCTCATTTTTAAAAATCTTTAACATTGCACGACTCATATTTCACAATTTTCAACATTGCGAGACACTTGTTTTCACAATTTTTAAAAGTTTCAAATAAAAATTTGGGTACAAAAAAAATTGGGAACAAAACAAATTTGGGTACGAAAAAAATTTGAGTACGAACAAATGGGTTCAAAGAAATTTGGGTTCTAACAAATTTGTGTAAAAAAAATTGGGTACGAAAAAAAATTTGGTTATGAAAACCTATAGGGAACGAAAAAATTAGGGTACAAAAAACTATTTGGGTACGAAAAAAAAAGGGTACATATATAAATTTGGGTACAAAAAAAATTGGGTACGAAACAAATTTTTGCACCAACGGACAGACGAAGCGGCGACTATATGCTCCCCCTAAAAAATTTGGGGGGGGGGAGCATAATTAACAAGTTATGGCAATTTAAAGGTGGTACGCAAACTTAATAATACATTTATCAATTATATGCTTATTCTAAGTGAAAAAAAGGCCATAATTGTTACAAAATGCTTGATACAGTTATCTGCTCTTGTTTATACATTGGGGTCATGTTGGTTAATAAGCAAAATACATGGTGTATGAACGCAATATGTCAAGTGACATAAAAAATATTTGAGGTCATATGCAAACTTTAACATAGATTTATCAATAATATGCATATTATTCTTAGTGAAAAAGGGCCTAATTCTGTTAAAATGCTTGATACAGTAAATGAGTTGTCTGCTCTTGTTTATAGATTGGGGTTATGTCGGTAATGAAGTATGCAAAATATAAAAGCAATATGTCAATGGACATAGGAAATATATTTGAGGTGGTACGCAAACATTCCAATGCGCACGCAGACGCCGGGTTGAGTAGGATAGCTCGACTATATATATTTCATATATAACAGTCAAGCTAAAATGTAAATATACCATAAACAACAGGCTAACCTCAATCACAACTTTAATGCAATGCTTATAACAATAGAGATACAATGATATGCCAGGGATTGAAACTAACTGTTTACTATTGTGGGCAACCATCTTTAGTATTTTGGTTGCCCAGATAAAGAATAACGAGCCCAGAAATATGAACATGTGAATATTATACATTCTTTTAATAAAATAGTAGATAATTAAATACATTTGCTGACAACACATGTTCAATGCATGATGTTTTATTATGAGCCTGAATTGAATCATGTCCTATTCCTAAATAATGAATGTTATTTAACTAGTATTGATCCATGGTGATCAATTGTTTTTCAATTTTTATTGCAGTGAATTGTTTTAAGCTTTAAAAAAAAGAAGTTTACCAACTTTTGAAATTTAGTTGCCCAGGCAAAAATCTACTTGCCCCGGGTCCACGGTAAACCACTTATTTCCATCCCTGTATGCTCTTCATTTTCTGTTCTTCCATCCCATTCTCCAAATTAAATTTAAAGCCGATATTTTTTAATAACATTAGTATGAATTACTAACCATTATCACCCAAAAAACAATTTTACAAAGCTGTAATCCCGTCGTAGAGATTTAGTTTACTATTATCAGTGTTCTCTTTAAATACCGGCTGCTAGCGATCTTGCCGGTTACATTAACTCTTGATGCCGGCTACTTTTCCCAAATATATCAAGTAAATGTCACAAATGCTTTGGTTTTACTGCATAGTTGCCGGCCATATAACTGGCTACTCAAATTTTTCTGGAAAACACTGAACTATGCATGACAAACACACAAAAATTAAATACATCTTAGATTCATTGTAAAAAATAAATTGACACTTCCAGCTTGTCGTCACTAAAATCCAAAGATTCAAATAATTTTCCACGAGATACGTCAACAATTGCGTAATCAAATGAATGAAAAATAAAAGTAAAGAAAGCCGGATTTTACATAAATTTCAGGTTGAAACACAACAAGGTAAAGGTAGTCGGTGAGATATAATAATAATACAGTTAGTAAGGCTCGTACCCTGGGTACGGTAAATATACTAAAACATACCCGGGAATGTTAACACTAAATCGGTTGTTGTCGGCTATTTTGTAAAAATTAATTATGTTTACATTTATGTCAATTTTCTGTTAAATGGCATTTATACAATGTATTATCAAAACTCATTTTTACAATCATTAATGTGATTCAATTTAAAATCTTAAATTGTTTAAAGTCGCGTCATTGTATGACGTTGTCAAGTATATTTTCCGCGATGTCGCACGTTCACTTTTTACCGTCATAGATATTTTTAAAGAAACATTTTTTGGTTTGCGAGGTCCGTTAAATGGGGAACACCATATTTGGTATTTATATTATGTTTTAACAAATAATTCATGCTGTGTAATAAATATTGTATAAGATATTTCGATATTTATTGAAAATGTTTCAAATTGTTATTTATGAAACCTTTTATTCTAATGAGTGTATGCTATCATATTATACTTCGAATAGCAGATCTGTTGTACTATAATCGTATTATTCATTCTTTATTGTTAATTTCATTTATTGTAGAGAATCGTCAATGTTACATCTAGACGCCAATCCTTGTCGTTAGTGTTAGTTTTCAATGCTTGTTATCATTGCCGTCAATGTTAGTCGTCAATCCTTATCGTCATTATACATGAAGGAAATAAAAGCAGAAACAGAGACGTATTCTTGATTACTTGATTATTCCTACGGCGTCCTCTCAACACTCATACTAAAAAGCATGTTGATGCAGATTTTTTTTAAAGAGAAGTTTCTTTAAGGTAAACAATATTGTTTTACTTTAATCGCTAGCATGTTTAACGACATCGGATTTTTGGCAGATATACAACTCGGATACAATCTAATATTTGCGGGTATGTTTAAGTTTCTTTACCGTACCCGGGCTACATGTAAGTAAAGTTAAGAGTACCCGGGGTACATGTACCGGTAAGTAGTACCCGAGCCGAGAATGTCAATTGAAGGTGTTAGAGATGCATTGAACCATAAGATTAAAAAGGGTAATTAACCACGGGCTTATTAAAATTAAAACGATGACATTACATTGTACCAGCTGTTTATTGTTGTATACTGTAAGCTTGAAATATTTTAAATAATGTAAACAACTTACCTTGTATAAAGTTGGCACATTGTTGTCAGGTGTAGAAACTATTATACTTATTTCTGTTAAGTTGCACTGGCTGAACCAAAAGAATTATGTAGTCGTTTCTAAATAATCACGAAACAATCTACTAATGCATATATGCTTGCCAGTTGCTGAGTTTGTGCATTTCCATTCATTATACTATCGGCCTTGGCAAACAGCGTAGACTCAGATTAGACGCCGCATGATGTCTGCTATTTGGTACGCAGAAGATTTGCATATCCACGGGTGTTTTATGTCAAATGTTATGGTTTTCAATAGATCGTATACTTATCTACAAAACAGCGAATTAGCGTTCACTTTACATCATTTTTAATTATGTTATTTTGTTAATACTTTCTCGCGTTCTTTTCGCCATTGGTCGACGCCGTCTGCTATTTCCAACGATGAAGATTTCCATATCCACTGGCGTTTTTTTATGTCAAATGTTAGTGTTTTCCAATGGATCGTATACTTATCTACAAAACAGATAAGTAGCGTTCACTTTACATCGTTTGAGATGATGTTTTTTTGTAAATACTTTACGAAAAAAAAGGGGTACGAAAAAAATTGGGTACGAAAAATTTGGATACGAAAAACATTTGGGTACGAAACTAATGGGTACGAACAAATTTGGGTACGAAAAACATTTGGGTACGACAAAAATGATTACGAAAATCGAAAAATTGGGGTATGAAAAATCTAATTTGAATTGTCTAGCCCGTGAATTGTCTCCTGGGGGTGAATTGTCTTGGGGTTGCTATTAAGGCTACATGTACTTCCGGCCAAGCCACGTTTTTATAGCGATTGCGCACTAAAAAACACCACTTTTTCGTGATTTTATTCAAAAATTAGATTTTTCCCAGTAATAACGAATACGCCAACAGGTAGATCGCGTTATATGTACAGTTAATGGAAAATTTCATAGGGCCATACATTGTAACTCTGTGAAAAATCATCAGAACCGGCTGATAATATGCATGTCTCCTCTTGGTAGTGAAGCTTCCCATTAAGTTAAATTGAATTCCAGTCATTAGTTGCTGAGAAATAGCCCGACAAAAATTATGCACGGACGGACAGACGAAGCGGCGACTATATGCTACCCCCTTAAAAAATTTGGGGAGAGCATAATAAAAAAGTTGTGGCAATTTAAAGGTGGTACGCAAACTTTAAAATAGATTTATCAATTATATGCTTATTCTTAGTGAAAAAAAGGCCATAATTGTTACAAAATGCTTGATACAGTTATCTGCTTTTGTTTATACATTGGGGTCATGTTGGTTAAGAAGCAAAATACATGTATGAAAGCAATATGTCAATGGACATAGGAAATATATTCGAGGTGGTACGCAAACATTCCAATGCGCGCACCTACGCCGGGGTGAGTAGGATAGCTACACTATATATATTTCATATATAATAGTCGAGCTAAAAAGTAAATATACTATAAACAACAAGCTTACCTCAATCACAATTTTAATGCAATGCAGTTAAACAATAAAGTTACAATGATATGCCAGGGATTGAAACTAACTTTTTACTATTGTGGGCAACCATCTTTAGTATTTTGGTTGCCCAGATAAAGAATAACGAGCCCAGAAATATGAACATGTGAATATTATTATACATTTTTTAAATAAAATAATAGATAATTATATACATTTGCTGACAATACACATGTTCAATGCATGATGTATTATTATGAGCCTGAATTGAATCATGTCCTATTCCTATATAATGAATGTTATTTAACTAGTATTGATCCATGGTGATCAATTGTTTTTCAATTTTTATTGCACTGAATTGTTTTAAGATTTAAAAAAAAACAAGTTTACCAACTTTTGAAATTGAGTTGCCCAGGCCAAAATCTACTTGCCCCGGGCTCATGGGAAACCACTTATTTCCATCCCTGTATGCTCTTCATTTTCTGTTCTTCCATCCCATTCTCAAAATTAATTTTAAAGCACAATATTTTTTAATAACATTTGTATGAATTACTAACCATTATCACCCAAAACACAATTTTACAACGCTGTAATCGTGTCGTAGAGATTTAGTTTACTATTATCAGTGTTCTCTTTAAATACCGGCAGCCAGCGATTCTGCCCGTTACATTTACTCTTACATTTACATGACGGCTTTTTTTCCCAAATATATCAAGTAAATGTCATAAATGCTTTTGTTTTACTGCATAGTTGCCGGCCATATAACTGGTACTCAATTTTCTGGAAAACACTGAATTATGCATGAAAAACACACAATACTTAAAATCTTAGATTCGTTTTTAAAATAAATTGACACTTATAGCTTGTCGCCATTAAAATCCAAAGATTCAAATAATTTTCCACGAGGTACGTCAACAATTGCGTAATCAAATGAATGAAAAATAAAAGTAAAGAAAGCCGGATTTTACATAAATTCCAGTTTGATAAACACAACAAGGTAAAGGTACCTTGTAGTCGGTGAGATATAATAATAATACAGTTAGTAAGGCTCGTACCCTGGGTACGGTAAATATACTAAAACGTACCCGGGAATTTTAACACTAAATCTGTTGTTGTCGGGTATTTTGTAAAAATTAATTATGTTTACATTTATGTCAATTTTCTGTTCAATGGCATTTATATTATCAAAACTCATTGTTAAAATCAATGATGTGATTTAATTTTAAATCTTAAATTGTTTAAAGTCGCGTCATTGTATGACGTCGTCAAGTATAATATTTTCCGCGACATCGCACGCTCACTTTTTACCGTCATAGATTTTTTTAAAGAAACATTATTTGGTTTGCAAGGTCCGTTAAATGGGGAATGGTTAAATGGTATTTATATTATGTTTTAACAATTAATTCATGCTGTGTAATAAATATTGAATAAGATATTTCGATATTGATTGAACATGTTTCAAATTGTTATTTATGAAACCTCTTATTCTAATGAGTGTATGCTATTATATTATACTTTGAAAAGCATATCTGTTGTACTATAATCTTATTATTCATTTTTTATTGTTAATTTCATTTATTGTAGAGAATCGTCAATGTTACATCTAGTTGCCAATGCTTGTCGTTAGTGTTAGTTTTCTATGCTTGTTATCATTGTTGTCAATTTTAGTCGTCAATCCTTATCGTCATTATACATGAAGGAAATAAAAGCAGAAACAGAGACGTATTCTTGATTACTTGATTATTCCTACGGCGTCCTCTCAACACTCATACTAAAAAGCATGTTGATGCAGATTTTTTAAAAGAGAAGTTTCTTTAAGGTAAACAATATTGTTTTACGTTAATCGGTAGCATGTTTAACAATATCGGGTTTTGGGCGGATATACAACTCGGATACAATCTAATATTTGCGGGTATGTTTAAGTTTATTTACCGTACCCGGGGTACATGTAAGTAAAGTTAAGAGTACCCGGGGTACATGTACTGGTAAGTAGTACCCGAGCCGAGAATGACCAATCGAGCCTTAGTAAGTGAGTGATGGTGTATGGGATAACATGCACTGAGGGTGTATATTTTTCATGAACAAGTCAATTGAAGGTGTTAGAGATGCATTGATCCATAAGATTAAAAAGGGTAATTAACCACGGGCTTATTAAAATTAAAATGATGACATTACATTGTACCAGCTGTTTATTGTTGCAATATTTTAAATAATGTAAACAACTTACCTTGTATTAAGTTGGCACATTGTTGTCAGGTGTAGAAACTTTTTATACTTATTTCTCTTAAGTTGCACTGGCTGAACCAAAAGAATTATGTAGTCGTTTCTAAATAATCACGAAACAACCTACTAATGCATATATGCTTGCCAGTTACTGAGTTTGTGCATTTCCATTCATTATAGTATCGGCCTTGGCAAACAGCGTAGAATCAGATGAGACGCTGTGTGGTGTCTGCTATTTCGTTACGCTGAAGATTTCCATATCGGATTATCCGCGGGTGTTTTTATGTCAAATGTTATGGTTTTTCAATAGATCGTATACTTATCGTCAAAACAGCGAATTAGCGTTCACTTTATATCATTTCTGATGATCTTATTTTGTAAATATTTTCTGAGTGTTAATTCCTACGTTGCTATGTCGTCAGCCATTTTGACGGTTGCTTTGTTTACTTTCGGTTTCCACTATAAACGAAATTAATTGATTTGCTGCTCGCGTTTATTTATTGATTAAATAATAAATTATTAAACCCTAATAATATAATTGTCTCAATATCATTTATATTCAAGATATTATCGGATAAATAGAATACCATTCTAATACCAGTGTGTACTTACATTTATCTCGGAAAGCCTAGCCGTGTAAACCTCTCTTCAACTCGTCGCACACAATACGTTGAATAACACATAGATTTATGTCATGTTTATTAAAAAACCACACTGTGCACAAAAGACATGCATGTGTACTTCCGATTGATATTCAAACACAATTATTACGTCTTTGTGTATCGATTAAACGCCTAACTTTATATTAAATTAATAACGCGTAACGTCAGTTTCTTTGTTTCGTAGCAAGATGGAAGCTAGCCTAAGCGCCTTTCATGACGTCATGCGCGCGTGCTCTTTCCCATAAAAATATTTAAACGCAAAATACTCGAAAACTTGATTTTTCCCAGGTATAACGCCTACGCCAACAGGTAGATCGCATTCTTGTCCATATACATGTCAAATTTCAGCAAACGTGCTCGGCCAGTATTCAAGCGCCACAAATCGCGACTATATGCGCCAGCTTAACGAAACTTAGCCCCCTTTATCATTCGTTCGAATGAACGTCATCAATGATGACGTCCAATACATCACTCATTCCATACAAGGTCTAAAACGCGAGATTAGGCATTATTGCACCGTAATCTCGCGCTATCGTTCCGTCATTTTCATTGAATAAATTCTTCACATTCTTACGTAAAAATTAACAAACCATCCGACTACTTTTTTCATTGATCACCTATCGCTTGTGCCAGTAATAGCTTTCGCATGCGCACGTAAAAGCTATATCGTTCTCACATAGTAACTAAAGCGTGCGCTCGTATTTTTATTGCGAACATGATTATCTGTCTTGTTTGCACGTGATAACTATCGCGTACTCACGTAATTACTATCGCTAATGAAATACTAGGAGTTTTCTAAATGTCGCTGAACTAGTAAACCCAAGTTACAGTATATCGGCCTCTGCGTCGCGCACTCACGACCTCAAAGATAGACCTTCACATAGTAAGTATAGCGTGCGCTCGTAATTCTATTGCGAACATGGTTAATAATATCGCCTCGGCATATGAAACTATTGAGAGCGCACGTTATAATAGCGTAACTGACATAATAGCTATCATGTGCGCTCGTGATAACTATCGGAAATTCAGGTAATTGCTATCGCTAATTTAATACTTTTCTTAATGTCGCTGAACCATTTAACCCCAGACACATACTACTTCATGCTGTTCTTTCGTCATCTGCTGTTGAAAAAAACAGTTTTCATCGAATGAGCAAATTGAATTAGACGAATGGATTTCTCTTTTTCGTTTCTCTTTTTCGATGTAGATTCGATAGATGGCGATGTAAGTAAACGATTTTGCCAGAAGAGAGTTGATTATGAATTTCTGAGTTGAGGATGGACTGAGCGGTACTCACGTTCACTTTGAACCTTTTACAACGAGGTGATTTGAATCGTTATGATACAAATGCAACTTATTTATTATTAAAATAATGAAAAACATTATCAATCACACTATGAAAAAAGCACACTATTACGTTACGGGATAATAGCGCCTCATATCAAGGCAGTGGTGCAGTATCGGTGTATATATTGAGACAATAGAGAATTGATGTTGCGACTGTGCATTAAAATGTTCTTTATCTGCTTTCACGGAAAAAATTGAGGCGTAAGTAAACCCTACCTGGTATATTAGATGTATCTGATAATCGAATCAAAATATTGATAAATCACAAGGACTTTACCTGAACAATATAATCATCAAACTTGATTATGTGATCATATTCGGTTACTATATTAGCAACTTACCATGTTTTAATATAGATTATTAATATAATAATTTAAAACGCAGGTTTGATATGTAAGCGGAGCAATATAATGAAAACTGTGTGTTATGTCCCCTGACAGCGGTGTGTAAGCCCTCATTGGTAGGACTTTGTCCATTTGGAAACAAACAATAGTGCATGTACTTAAATATCCGATATATTTGAGAAAGAAGTCTAAGTTATCAAATATCATAGAATAACATAAATTATTATAAAAATAACATAACAGACATTGATAAATAATACATTTTCATATAAAAACAATGTTTTGTACTTAAAATATATTTGTGTGTGATGTCCTCAGAAACTGGTGTGTGAAGTCCTCAATGGCTGTGTGTAAGTTGCCCTCAGTGGTTGGTTTGTCCTTAGTGATACGTCTGTCCTCAGTGTGAAGTGCATCAAGCAACTGTCCCCATTTAGCTGTCAAATTTCATGTTTTATCCTTATTGGTTAGTCTAAAAATAAATAGCTGGATAGGTAGGCAATCAACAACTTTATATATGTAAAAAAAAATTCAAGGTCATAGCATGCTTGCAAAGTGGTGTCCCCAGTGGTGGGCAAAAATCATGTGTCCTCAGTTTTCACCGTAGACACGTATGGGTGCGCGTGAGTGTGTGTGTGTTATCACGTGAAAAATTATGTAAACTAAACTAACAATTCCATTGTATCTTTTATTTAGATCGGACGTTAACAATTGCAATGAATTCGGTAAAGTATTGTTTCAATGGTAAATATGGTAAATGGTACTCTGATAGCATGTAGTAAACACCCATTCGAGGAAGTTATTTTTACTTCAAAATAATGTAACAAAAACAACAACAGGGAAGTTATTATCAAAAACAAAAAACCCCACAGAAAAAATACAATATGATTGTGATGTGTCTATTGAAAAGCTTCGCGCGATAGAGATCTGAACACGCTATTTCGATAATTCAATCGCTCTGAACAAGCATTCCATACGAAACTAGATATGCTTAAACCTTCACCCATACGAAGGTTTTACATATTTGTACGTGAATCATCAGGAAGTAACAGCTTAAAAAGATATTCCTTCAGTCTGATATGTTTGTGAGCTGGCATTTTGTCAACTAACATACGTAAGAGGCTTGGACAAATCAGACTAAGGCTTTAAAGTAATGCAATATTTGAATACTTGAGCAAGTATGTTAATGCGTAATTTATACGCTTGGTAATAAAGCCACTACGCATCGCATTAAGAGAGACTCATCAATATTTACCCTGTGAACTCAATTTTTAGCCCAATTTTAGCAAAACAGGGTCAGGATGTTAATATTGACAAAATTGGACAAGTTCGAATTTGTGCCATTTTGGGTGAAAAACTAGGTCACGAGGGCAAAATAAGGGAAAACATTATGAACACTTAAGAAATCACTGTTTGATTGGATCTTTATGAAACTTTGTCAAAATGTTTGTATCAATAATATGTAGGTCAAGTTTGATAATGGGCATTTTCCGGTCAAATATTAGTTCACTAAGGCAAATTTCTGGAAAACCTTGTGAATATTCCAGAAGTTACTGTCCCGATTGAATCTATACCAAATTTTGTCTGAATTTTTGCCTTAATTATTTGAAGGACAAGATGGGTCATCTGGGGTAAAAAACTAGGTCATGCATCAAAACACAGTTTTAATGAGTTATTAGTGATTGTCATGTAAGCAATAAAGGACAATATTGGCCCTCTTGTTTCATTAAGTGGAACTAAAACTCACATTGACCAGTTTTCCTGATAATTCGTGTTTCTACAATGTAGTTGAATATTGAATAACGATCTAAATCTGTTGTCGATATTGTTGATGCATGATTTACAATATGTGTATAAAATATTGTCATTAAAGCAAGATTTTTCAATATTTATTGCTTTGGCTATAGAAGAGCTTATTAAGGACAACTGCGAGCTTTTCTTATCAAATTGATAAACTTGACTATGTTTATATGTATATCAAATTCTATATAAAAAAAACTACACTAAACTATCTTTAATTTAAACGTCTTTTCATTTACTTTATGACAAACATGTTCACTATTGTACTTTATTTGTACTTAAGAATAATTGAGAAAATAAAAATCAGAAAGTAATTTGCAAGTATTTTTGTTGGTTAAAGGATGTGGACTATTAATTCTTATGTGTCAACAATTTTCATCGAACCTGAATATTTCTAACCACATAAAAAAGAGTGTTTTGAATATCTATTTTTGGTACAAATCACTTCTGCTCTTTATTGCCATAGTAATATGACATGCAGTTTTACGCTTGTATTGACACACTATTGATTATATTGGGATTCGCTTTCGGCAACAATTTTGATTTCTTTCGGGATAAGAATGGTTATCAATGGAAACCTTGAGGTAAAAGACTGATTTGAGCAACATTGTTTCAAAGCTGGATTATGAGCTGATGTCAATCATCACTGGCGATGTAATAGACTAAGCCCACTGTTAAATACTGTCGAGTAATTCATTGGAAACTATGATCCAGGTGTCTGCAAATTTGTGTATTTTTTCATTTAAAATCTGCACATTGTATGTATGAAGATCCTTAATTTGTACAAACTTTTTCAGTGTGATATATGCAAATGAAGGTCCTCGTGTTGTATGTTGTTGTCCAGTGTGTGTGAATATATGAAAATGAACGGCCCCGCTTTGATGTCCTCGTAAGTGTAGCTCAGCAAGAAAGGTCCTCGAAGTGTTTTCATTGGTAATTACTGCGTGTATAATATTGTTTAATAGAAATGTGTCTTTCCTACCTTTATCTGCGTATTCATTGTTTTGCAATAGAGAATGGACAACGTTTTAATGATGGCCTCAAAAACCATGTTAAAGTCCAGGTCCCCGGAATGATACCTATACAAGCATGCGTGTGTGTGTGTGTGTGTCTGTGTGTGTGTGTGTGTGAGGGTGTGTGTGTGTGTGTGTGTGTGTGTGTAATTCGATTCGAATACTTATGCTTTAACTACATTTTTTAAAAGTATACGTTTATGTTCATTATGGTTTGAATTATTTGTTAGTGTTTTGTTGATTTCAAAAGTGCATACAGGATGCGTTTAATGTGTATTTATACTGTAAATTTACAAAATAAATTTAACCATGTGTTATTTTCATTTTTTCTGAAAGAATAATTAATGTTCACGATATAGTTAAAGCTGCATATTTGTAGATTTCTCTAAAATTAGAGGTTACATGTGTTAATGAAGTCACCTAGACACCGATCTTGAGCCATGGGTTCTTATACGTCCTCCTATTATTAGAAGTTAAAAGAAATAAAAATAAACATGAGCAGTAGGGTTGCGTATCCCGCTTGTGTTTTTTTCTCTGAATCGTTCATTATTACCGATTATGATTGTATGGATTGTACGTGAAGTTATGCAAATGTCATTCTTGCAAATATCGCAGCTTCGTTAAGCATTATTAATGCTTCACATTGTGCACCATTACGATTTAAGTTTAGACTTAACGTCCTATGGTTATGAATACTTTTAAACTATTTACATGTTTTGCATCTATGTGTCCAAAGCCCTGTCAAACGCAAACACCAACTCCTTAAACTTGTATTATCTTTGGATATACTATTATAGATAAGTACTTTTAATCAATAATAATGTTTCAATATTTTATATAATTATGTTTAGGATATGTATTTCGTACTTACGACATTTATAACAAATAATCATATGCGAAACAATGCAAACAACTTGTACCAGGTAACAGATAATATATTTTATTAGAATGTTCATATTTTGTGCAATAAAGGGTACACTATAACAATTACAATTAATGTTCTTTGAGTGTAATCCTTTGTCCTATTTATAATACGAAATGCTATTGTAATAATACTTTAGGGCATTGGATGTTTACTTTACGAATATAAAAAAACATAAATAATCATATAACATAACTTTTAAACCCCACACAAACGCTCTCAAATAACATTTATAAATCAGTATTTTTGATAATACCATTTTGAAATAACTAATACTTTTACAAATATATTTATTTAAAGATATATTTTTCACATTTGTATTTTTATCTGATCATTTGACATGAATCTTTTGTTCCTCTGCAGGAACGCTGTAGCAACTTTTATCAAGTCTTAAGCTAGAAAGCATATCTTTATAAAGTTTATCTACTTTAGCAAAGAAACGTTTTATTGGTCAATACATGAATGATACTACTACTGGTAATTACTATGAATCGAAGTTTAAACAATCAAATGTTATTACTTAATAGTCGAATGTATAATTTGAAATCGTTCAAGGCGCATAGTGTGATGAATGCAAGAATGGATAAAACAGGATTCCACACAGTCACAGCCAACGATGGGCACTTTTTGCTGATAACACCTATTAACGGTATTTGAATGTACCGCGCATTAAATTGCGTTGATGGTCCTGCAATTTCCAACATTTCCTCACAACTGACTTACATGGGTCTAGGTAAACTGCATTTTCCTTCACCTAAACAAGCTCCTCCTATAAACCCAGAGATTCTTTTTCCAATTCACGATCCTTTAGATACAGATTGTTCGTTCCATTCTACTATTGTATCCTGATGTTTGTTGCAGTTTATTAACTGTAAATTAACTTTCCGCTTTTTCGTAAAATGTGGCGCCCAACGTAGGGTGCTTATGATGACTAGGTAAAACTCTAAGAGACGCATGGTTAGTTATATGTACATCGATTATCTTTGTTAGATGACGAATACATATTCGAATGAGGGCGGAAGAGGTTGTGGGGCGGCCTGGTAAGTGCAGTCGGAAGAGCATTCGCCGAGGTTTCCCGGGGTCGATTCACGGACTAGTCGCACAATTTTCTCGCCCTCTGACACAAGAATGAATACAGTTTCAGCACATACGCAGAACATGTACACATAGCAACGTATGCCACGCAAAAAAAGTTTTAAATGTTCAAGATCCAGTAAAAAATTAGTCAAGATCCTTAATCAAGAAAACGAAAGAGAAGTTGCTATTGCTTGGCAATTTTTCTTCTTAATTTTGTTACAGCAGCGATAGCGATCTAATGAATGCGTTCAAATTGATTCGCGGAAAAGTGTTATTGTGTGTTGTATGTATTTCTATGCAAACCATGCATAATACATTGACTCGATAGAAGGACCAAGAGCCTTTACCGACTAACACTTTTGTTATAGTCACATGCCGTAAATAGTTCATTTCGATAGGCGTACCGGAGTGGTTAGGCTTTGCAAAGTGTCATGGAATGGTGGGAGGTTACATCATTTGCGATCAAAATACATTGTTCTACATTGGCCTATTCTTCTCTCGATGATTTATGTTAATTTGAATATAAATGAGATATGCTCGCTGCCGCGCGTAAGTGATTAATTTATAGCGCGTAACGCATGGGAAAATACTTGTGTAAAATATTAAACATTTTGTGGACATTCTACTATTCAAAGACAACTTTTCAATAAGACCACTCATGTAACCCAATTATATAGTTTACTAGCGTAATTATGCGTATGATTTATTTTGTGGAAGGTCACGGCGACCTAGTATAAAGGATTTATGTGAAACAACACTTATCAGGGCGCTGTGAGGAATAATAAAGACAACTGTCCTCTCATATAGATTCATTCAGTTGTAGTTTTCATATGCTTGACAGCATAATACAGATACAAAGTGCAGATGTTTTGCCGTTTCAATCACTACTTTAACACAGACAAGTGCCTGTTTATAGAGAAATAAACAAGACATATTGAAAGTGTTTCCTCACAAATGAAAAAGCAGTTAAAAAACTTTTATTTGTGCCCAGTCTTTTAAGAAACTACGGGCTGAGTTATATATGAACACAAACAAGTAATATTAACGTTGTTAGTTACTGTGATAATAAGTGTAAACGCTTTAATTGATAGCGCAAGCGACTGCTTAATCGTAACCAGTGGGTGTCTGTAAATGGTAGTAACAGGAAATGTCTTAACAAATTATAACTGAGTTTTATCATAAAATAAAATATTTAGATTAATACGTAAATTAAAACCCCTTCATCGAAAATCATGGTGGTCATTTTACTTTATAAATAGGTATAACATGTGTATTTACTTCATGTTTTATAAATAAGGTGAATATTTCAACACTGGCTTCAACTTTTTTGTGTCATAAGGTGATTATCTTTGTTTCTAATCGTTTTAATAAATTTAACAACACCTATGTAACGACCATATTCAATTAAACATGCGAGCGCAATGTTTCTCGAGCTATTGTTATTATCGTTTGGTGTTTTGTTGTTTTTATTGCCATGTACATCATGCATATTAAATTTAGTTTCATATACTTTCTAGTTTTTACGTTTTCGTGTTCAAATTTAGTGCCATTAACATGTTAATCCTTTCGGCAACAAATGTTTTCACTTGCTGAGCACATTTGTTTTAGATTTGTATTGAACAAATACAGTCATATAATTATATACTGTCTGTAAATGTCATACCATTAGACAACCACAATACGGTATTCTTTAATTTATGTTTTTCTGTCTATGAGTATGCAACAATGGAACACTCTTATAGCTTACACGGAACAATGACGGGACATCACATATATCATACCTCAACATGTCGGTAGGACATGTGCATAAATCAAATAGAGAAAAACACTTGGTTGACGTGTGTTATCCAAATCATTTCCATCCCCACCGGGTTCATCGGAGAGGACTGTAGGTTTACCCGCGGTACGTCACTATGTTCGTCGGAAAAAATGAATGGATCCTCCGAAAACTAAAAAGTACTAAAGAAAGGTTGATGAAACTATGTATAAAGGAAAATGGTCATATTGGAAATATGCAAGTAGTTTCAATTCTTTTGTCAGACAAATAGTAGATTGCTATGGCCACAGAATTTAAAAAAATAAATAAACTCTTAATAAAATTAATAGGTTTAAGCTTAACTAAATAAATATATTAAAAACAAAATCTGGATCCATCTTCACCTCAAAAAGTACGAAAGCAAGTTTGATGAAACTCGATGTGTGCCTTGAGGGCCAATTGATGAATATGCACTTTATCTTCAGATTTGATTGCAGTTCAAAATTGTGGCAGCTATTTGTACAGAAATAATTAAAAACTTAATTTAGATCCTGCAATGACTTAAAAGTACTGCTGATCAATGACACCTGTTGAACCCTCTTCTTATTCCGACAAGATTGACCAAGTAGGGGACCTCTTTATTGTCTGTGGCAATGGTCTTGATTTTGCACTTTATTCAAAATTACGAGTATAAGCTTCTGCGCATATATGTTACATTTCGTTTGATTTTCTTAATGATGTTAATCAAATAATAATCAATTGTTCTGTTTATAGCGCAAACTACCAGGGCATTGTGGCTGCTTTTGTATTTCTTCCCTTACAAATGCAAACGCGCATGCGTACTGTTCCCTTTCGACGACAATGCACCCGTGGTGGTAAATACACTGTTTGAAAGAGCTTCTTGTTCCATAAATATTGGGAGCATGTGATTGAAAATCACCAATTACCACTTTGTTCGAGCTATTGTCAATCCGCTTGGTTAATATGCTACATGTATATTCAACATAGTTAGTAATTTTCTTCTTAATGGTTTGTTTGTACTTTCAATCTGTAACAAATAAAGGTAAAAGTAAGCTTACGCTTATTAATGGCAGCGCTCAAAAAAGCACGCTTGTTTAACAAATCATATAGAAATATCTTGCCACATCAATGGGCATGGTAACTAAATACCTCCATCATACATGGTTTGCAATCATACACACTATTACAAGAACAATTGAAAGTGAATTATATTATAGTGTAACGAGTATTTCAATTAAAATCATTAATAAAACATTGGCATAACAGGTAACTGGGCAGCGTTTTCTGAGAAATCTAGTGTTTGTTATCTGAGAAGTCTTTTCTAGTTTGTGTCTCAAATACATTTCAGTTCGATAGGCAACATTTGTGCTTGTTTGTTTCGCATATTGCGTCTGATTGAAACCGTTGACAGACAATGTCAAAGATATAAGCACGTTCAGCAATCGCACTTAATTTTCGCTTATGTCGATGATTTGGGATAGTCACCTAAAACCCGTTGATATATCATACTGAGAATTAGATAGTGTCCCCTGAAGTTATATTTTCTTACATAAAGCAGCAATTTTAAAAACTGTCATATCATTTGTACGTTGGACATTCATTTTCGTTGATGGTGTCGATTTGACAAATCCATGTAATTAAAACCAACACATTGAGAAATGACAGACGCAAATTCCTTATAATAAATTTTAAATCAGAATTAGGCTGTCCAAGACCAAGTAGTGATTTTTTGATATAAACACGTTGCATGATATGAACTGAGAGGTATTTTAAAAGTATTCTATACAAAAAGCGTATCCTAATCATTTTAGCATCTGCTTTCGGTCGTAGTCAGTTGATTCCCTGAACGCGTAGTGGATTGCAATCGTTACTTCTCGTTCGTGATTAATTTAAGACGCATTTATAATCGATGGCGTGTTGACAACGGCATGTGTTTGGGCTTTAACGGTTATCTTCTCGTTGGCGAAACATCAAATATGCCATATTCTTTTTCATTCTGTATACCCCAGAAGTTGTGTTGAATAATTAGTGTGCAACATGATAATTTTATGCTTTCGATTGTGTACGATCCCTTAATGTGATTAATGCTTACCAAAGCTTTAAAATTTAATTGTAAATGCGATATTGTATGTATTGTCTTCTATTGGCATGTGGCTTAAATTAAAGACAAGCGTACGCGAATGTCTTTCCTGATAAAACTTTTGGAGTTTCATTTGTCGTATAAAATGGTTGGGCCTTTATTCACTATTCAATTTTTAGACTTACGCCAAAAACGAAATATTCTCGAAACTATTTTATATATCCGATTGGCTTAGAGCGGTCACGTGCCCAGGGAGTATTTTCCATATACCCAAAGTAATTCCATACTACCCGAGTAATCGAGTAGTTGGTTGAGATATAATCGTTACACGGTTAGTAACTGACGGTGTATGGGATATACACTCTCAGTAATTTTGCTCTAGTATGGAATGAAATTACTGAGGGTGTATATCCCATACACCGTCAGTTACTAACGGTGTAACTTATATCTGCTACAGTGTTCGTTTTTTTTGCACAAAACAAATCCCATTGAATAACGTTAATCACATTTGAAACAAAAAATTAATTGTACATCGACTGACTGCGCACGTGTATCGTATTTAGACGACAGTTTTGGTTAACCATACCAGCAAACATGTACGATGAATGCAATGAATGAATTACAAAAAAGCATTGTAATTTGTTATGCAAAAGATATATTACAAACTGTTAATTTGAGCAGCAAGTTTCTACTGTTATTAAGCAAATCACATTTGAGGAACATTGGGGATTCCTTTTTCTAGTTTTACAAATAGTAATGTACTAATATACTGTTAAAAAACCAACACATCCTATACGTTTTTTCTCCACGTAAACAACAACGCAAACTGTTTAGACGAACTATAAACTCGCGAATAACAGATATGACAAACAACATTTAAAACGCGTCGCATCACTATGAACATTTACACGAATAACAACAACATTAACAAACACCAACAACACAAAGAACAACACAAAAGAAGCAAAATGACATACGACAAAATAATCAACAACAACACTATAACGACAACATGGGCTACAACACACAAGAAAAACAACAACATCAACAATGAAAACAACAACACCTACTTTATATTCTTCTACTGCTTCTTTAACAACTACCATCACCACCCACCCCCACCACCAAAAACACCACCACCTCCAACATCACTACGATTTTCACCACCATCATTGCCACCAACATCATCATAATCATCACTTCCACAGTAACACAACCATCACCACCACCATAGCCACCACAACCATCGCCACCATCTTTACCACCAAAATCACTACCACCATCAATATAACCACTATCATCATCACAACCCTCACCACCACTATCACTAGCACCATACCCCCACCATCATCACCATCTGCCCAATAATCACAACCATCATCACAACAAGCATCACCACTTCTACAACCATCACCACCAATATCACCACCAACATCACTTCCTTCGTCACCACTGACCACGACAATCAGCAACAAAATCACAATCACTATCACCATCGTATTTATACAATTTATGCTGCAAAGACATGTCCAGTTTCCGTCAACGTTGCACTTAATCACCTTCTCGCTTCCTGCAACGCATGTTTCGTTAATGTTAACTCTTGTCACATGCACTTTGTTGTCGAACATAACTTAGTATGAGAGATAAACACATTAGTTAACTTTGATTATATACATTTATATAAATGTACATATATTTTATAGCCACATATAAGATGGGCGACGAATTTACGCAATTAAATAAACATGTACGTCGTTTCTTCGTTTGTCCACATACTGCAGGTTTATAGGCGATTGTGGGTACCAGAATTATTCGTCATTACGACCTATGATATATGATGACTCATATCTGAAATAGAAATATTGATAAAGTATTAATTGTATAATATATAAGAAATATGTCCATTAGTATACAACACATTATATGTACATACATACTACATTCCAGTTATGTGACTAGCATGTCAATAATGTCGACAACAGACACATTCATGTATAATAAAACTATTTTAATTACGCAGACAATAAAAGTTTTTTCTCATACTTGAAATATGTCGCTGTAAAAGATATGCAAAATATATGAAATTTAACGAGATGTCTATAATTTATACTTCGAACAAGTCTAATTAAAATCTAAGTGTGTATTGAAGGAACTTACTCTTTTGCCTAAGGAGATTAAAACATCCTGTTGGGGAGGAATTGGATGACATTAACTTATTTGTTCAGAGCGTTCGTTACACCCAATGATTTATCGCGCCCAGGCGCAGACTCCAGCGTATGTCATTCGTATTTTAGATGTTATTATGAGAATTTTTCCTTTAATAAACTACTAAATTATATAACCAAGATTTTAATTCCAATGCTCTGACGACAATATAAGTTGTGGCATTTCATTATTGGATCAGAGTTCACAATAAAGCTAGGCCGGTATTCATAATGCTTTTTAGGGAAATCTTATCTCAACTTTCAGACACATCATTGTTCATGGAGTCTATTGATTCTGCTTTTAGATTGATGTTATATTAAACAAAGTGGTATAATTCACTAGTTAAACACATTTTAATGTAAATAAAAATAACGCAAAAAAAGGCCGGAGACTTTAGGAATTTCGTATATTTAAGTAATCTCCTTAGATTTTGCCGAAAGAGCTTTATGAATTCGGGCTCTGACCGTCTTGTTCTATGTAACCTCTAGATATAAGGACAAAGCAGTATGCCAAAGAGAACATGCACAGTAAAAATGATTGTACCAACGGCATAGCGGATAAAGCAGCTGTTTGCTGAAATATCTCATATTTTTCGGTAGAGAAATCGAAACCTTGCAGTTGCTTTAATAACTACAGTAAAGCAATGACGTTCTTTGATAACATATAGTTTTCGAATGAAGACGACACAATTGATTAATCAAGACAAGCTGTGTTAAGACGCATTTTTTTTATTAACCAACCAATGGCTGACAGTATTCAGGTATGGCACGGTTTTCGTACTGGATATATGTTTCCTGATACTTATATGGAAGAATCATCTGTGTCAAACAATAATCTATTTTTAACAATTGCCTTAACATTCCAATGACATACGTGCCATTATTTTATATATCATTTCAAAGGATGAATAATACATCTATCCGAAAAAACACCCGCAAAATGTAAATGACTTTGCCTAAAACATCAACTAAATGGTGTCTCCTTAAACATCTACAACCTATTGCTGCCTTGATTCACTAAGTGTCCAGAAATAAAGTAAAATATACGAATATTCAAATTGGTTTAAGCAAGTTAGTACCAAGAAAATAGAAAGACAAATAATTCATAATCTGAAGATTTTCACGAAACGAATTTTTCCAATTTCATGGTTTTTACGTACTATTTTTTTCCGATTGGTACGACACCGCACCGGTCCTTCTCCAATGGGACAAAACATCGCTAAACACACACAATATGAAGTCCGACGAATATGTTGTAATAACGCTACTATTTATGTTATTACTTCATTTCATAAACCCTTAAAGGACCCTATGACGATGGATTGGCCGCCGACATTTATTGCACAGACGAAGAAGCACAGCGGGCGGCAGATTCTAAAGGAGTATTGTGTCTATGATATTTGTTTACGTGTGTGGGTTTTAACTGTCTGATAAAATCCCGTCCTGGGCCTTTGCGTTTCAGCGGTGACAAACTCCGACACAAAGCTTTTTCTTACTTCATCGGGTAATAAAATCAAACTGTTATAAAAAAAATGAATATGTTTACCTAACCTGTAAAATCGGTATTATTTTCATTTCGACTATCATTGGTAATTATCATAC
Organism: Dreissena polymorpha; assembly: GCF_020536995.1. NCBI lineage: Eukaryota > Metazoa > Mollusca > Bivalvia > Myida > Dreissenidae > Dreissena > Dreissena polymorpha. The sequence continues at coordinate 121,574,550 of NC_068359.1, read as the reverse complement.
GGAATAAAACAAGTGAGCTTTCGTGTCTCAAAGAGCACACATTGTTATTATATTTATGTTAAAGTATGTTTGAACAAAACCACACATGACTTTCATTAGTGTTGCCAAAATGTTGCCGTATTCGATCATTCGATTATTGGTTGAATTTCCTCAGGATGTCCCAGCGGTCAACGCTAGACTGGAACAAATCCGCACAAAACTCGGCGAAAGAGCGCTTCCGCTCATGAGAAAGAAGTCCGTCATATCAAGATGGCGCATGGCGGCCAAAATAACCTTATTACATCGCGGATTCGTGCAGAATTATATAGAAACCCAAGCGACAAATCCCCGAGTGTCCATCGAGATCTTCCCGTACCACTTAATTGTTGACAAGTTGTCATCCGTTATCCCAACTGCGTTGACCTTACATAAACCAATATTGAGCGTTTCATCTGCTGTCCTTTCTAGCTGGACTTAAGAAAGGAAAATATGAAGCGAAATGGTTTGACCGCTCTTCATTACAATTAAAAGGTAATATTAAAGGATCATTTCCTTTTTACGACTGATGGTATCGATATTCCACAGTATCATCTGTAACGAACGTTTTCGAGACGAATCGGTCTTAATAGTAACGGATAACAACTTCCCTTTAATTGTATTAAGCTTTATTGGTTACTTTCTTTGGTCGTAAATTTGCCAACTTATATAACCTGGATAAATGGACTTCCACTCAGTAAGCAAGCTATATTTTCGCTTAATTACCATGAAAAGACTCTCATAAATATATTTAATGTTACTAGATACTCGCCAATGTAGAATTTAACATGTTTAATGCAAAGGCATATAGATTTACGTTAATGCTAAAGAAATATGTGATCGGTAAACTCCGTCAATTACGAAAGGTATTCGGTAGTTTCCGAATCGTGCCTTTCCGTTGCGTGGGCTAGGTGGCGCTCGGTTCGCCAGCATATAAAGGCTTGTCGATTGGTAAGTTGTAACTTCTCCTGCGGATGCGAGCAGGACAACATCAGATCAAAATGTGCGGTACTCTAAAGAACATTTCTCTGGAGCATTTGGGTAATTACGTTTACTTCAAACGGTGCTGCCCGGGCTGCAGAGTTTCTGTTGCAAGTTTAGAGGGTCTTCAGAGGGTTGGTGTTTACGGAAGTCGTACTAGGTGATGAACGTTTCACCTAGGGTCATGGGGTGACGAATAGCTTGAGGTTCATTGACGCCAAACACTTCATTGAAGGCAACGGTCCCCTGTTTGTCGCACTGTAAATATATGAGGCGACTCAATTACTCTTTAGTTTCCAATAGTAAAGCAGGTTGCTTGAGACAAATTAGTTATTCGTCATTGTAATTATGTAATTGGCCTTCCGAGGGTTTCGGAAGGCACATCAGCATTGTGAGGCCGAGCGCATAGCGCTCGGTGGCGGCCTCAGCAAGTCGACCGGCACGCGCTACACATCCTTCGATTTTCTTACATGGAAATCATATCATACGCAAAGCTTTAATTAAGATTGAAATATAAAATCAATTGATAACATAATTTTCGTATAACAATTATTTTACAACGTATTAAAAATAAAACTGCGATTAATGTTTACAATACCTCCCGTTCAAGTAGAACATGATTCAATCTTTTTTAATTTAATGCTTTTAATTTTATTTTTCCACGTATTTACGTGTATTTTTACGACGTATAACAACGTTTCCTATTATTAAAGAAGTGAAGGGCATTCCAGTGTCGGCCCAGATTAAACTATGCAGTCTGGGACATCATTTCCGGTTTTAAGGAAATGTTCTTTTAAGGGTCATAATGAAAGTCCAATTTTGGCGGAAAGTGTCGTCTATAATGAACCTATGCGATTATCACAGGCTAATGTGGTTCTACATTTTAGACACATGCATGAAGTCCTGTTTTCCCAGTGCGCGGCTCAATTTTATTTTTTCCCCACGTCAGGCCAGATGATCCTGCTCAGAGACAATGGGTTTTTCGTGTGCATCGCGTCTCTTATCGCCCACTGCTGGAGCGACCAAGATCAGCGAAAGTTGAAACTCTCGGACATTAACGTCTGGGATGTCATGCGAGATTTCCTCGTGGCCTACCCCGAGTACAGATGACCGAATTAAGTTTGGTGTATGTATTGTGGTCAATCGCAATGGTCATCTTTATTCTTGAAATATTATTTCTATAATGAGAAGCTTGGTGCAAAATTTTCTGAAAATGTCCTTATTAAAGGGGCATTTCGATGATATTTACCCTATAATCAAATGTAAACACGTACTTTAACATTAAATGGCAGCATAGAATAGGACTCGCTCAAAACTATGCTAAAATATTAATCGATACATAATTCAAACAAGATTCCGACTACAGCCTATACAGATTGCTCACTTCATGTGTGCAGGAAGTAGTCTTTAAAACGAAATTCCTTCCCACGAATATAACTGATTTTCAATAATAAGTCGTCGTTACGCTCTTTTCAACGTGTAACTTAAGTCGCAATATGGACGAACAGGAAAAACATCGAGAACAGCGTGCGCGCAAGTCTGACCGGCTCGGAAATCCCCACCATCCGGGCGTCCGATTGGTCGCGGCGTACTCGTCTATGGGAAGATTCAGCGCTCCGGGACCGGATATTCCGGCTGCAGCGGGAGCTGGTCAATGAGCGCCGGCGTAGCGATGCCTTCTACCGGACCTTCCTCCCCAAAGACGTCATCGATCTGGTATTTCGAGACTTGTTGTCGAATAAAGGTACACACGATGTTTATCTTTAAATTCGCCGACATGAGATTGTTTTTGGTTTTGATCAAATTACTTTTTCGTAGGCACAAACATATTTATTTTCGTTTTAAGGAAAATGTTAGGAATTCGAGTTGGTCATTTGCCGATGTTAAGCTGAAGTCGTTGATCGGTGCACCCAGGTAATCATTGTACATTAACCTGCATTTATGTGCACATGCTTTAAGAGTGTTTAGTAGAATAACCTATGTATAAATTCACTTACAGATGCTTTAAACACACACATTTAAAATGGATATCAAAACTGTAATGTGTCATATTAAAACCATATTAAACAGTTTGGAACATGATCATAAACATTCGCTATTCCATTGAATTATATCATACAAAAATGTAAGTGATATGCACATGAGTCTAATCATTTATCGAAAGCATGCACAAATATCATCAAATAATTATAATAAAAAAACTTTGTTAAAGAAAGTGAAAAAACCTATAAAAACAACAAAGTTACAGTTCAAAATGTTTTATATACAAGTGCCAATATACGTTGGTGGAATATTTTATTTTGTCACGTAACCTTAATGTTTCAGATAGGTTAAAAAAGTTAACCTATGTGCTTGAATATTGCAATACAATACAAGTGTTAAACTTTTACATTTACACATTTTTTACTAATTTGTTCAGAAACGCGTCGGTTATACTTTAAACGTAATTAAAATTCCAAGTGAAAATAGGGTACGCCAAATAAAAAACAGATTATTTTTCGAAAGCAGGCATATCCCCCTAATGTTTTCTTATTTGATAACGGAACAGGCCTGAGTTATTCCTTTTTTTAAGTTAAGTATATTAATTTAATTTTGCTTTCGTCATAGTTCCATCTTTAAATGAATGTGTATGTGAAGTTTAATGCGTTTGGATGAGCATGCATGCGATTATGAATTTCAATCGAACACATTAAAGTTCACCTTTTGTAATAAAAGGCACGTCTACATGAGGTACTGTTAAAAACCGCGTGATGAATGTTTTTTTTCGTACTGGAATATAAACGTTTTTTTAATAGTATAACACTCTTTTGTCAGCGACATTCTGATAACCGTTCGTATGGAGTAATAATGTATTTCGAATTTTCAAATTCAAATGTCAAACTGTTATCTGTTCTGAAAACATCTCAGATCGTATTTGGCCTTAAACATAGGATTTCGTGTCACTTACGTGTGATATATGGTAGCTCATATTCACATGCGCATGCCTAATTCTTATGACGATTATGTTTGAGACGACGCTTACGCTTATTATTTTTTTAAAGCCATTAACTTTTAATTTTTTAATAAGCTGAAAAAAAAATATGTGACCAATGTGGTACTGACACAAATTTAAAAGTAAGCCATTTATATTCCTCAAACTGTTAAATGTGTCAATCTGACCATTTTCCTCTTGCGTGTGTGAAACATATTGCGTATTACCAATTCAACAATAATATGTTTTAGACTGTTATAAAATGGCATCAAGAAAGTAACTATCCTTTAATAAGACTTTGATAAATATGATAAAAGCGAACGAATAAAGGTAAACATGAAACGCGACATCATCCCGCATTAGATTTTCATAATATTCAACCTTTTCGGTGGTCTTATCTGAGCTGAATTTGGCAATCGTTAGCTGTCAATCAAAGTATTGGACAAACAAAAAAAATATCGCAAGAACGTTATAACAATTGTTAACCAACAAAGCCAAGTGGCCGTAGCGATCGTTTCTTTCGTGAGTGGTCAATTGATCAATGTTATTTCTGATAAATAAGGTGTACGAGCGAAATAATGTTATCTCAACCCCCCAACGGTCAGTAAATAAATAAAGCTTATTTAAGTGCGCGGGTCATGTGAATCAATCAGCGTGATCCATATCACTATAATGACGCATTTTCAAGCTCAGAACAAAATACACTCAAAGACTGACGTCTAAAACGAACATTTTATGCGGCTTATGTTTGGGTAGCTTAACTTTTGCAAGCGTGTTTCAACTTACGTTTCAATATATGAAGCTTAGCATTTAGCGCAACATTAACATTCTCTTTGGCTTCCTAATCAATGATATTACAATTCACATAGTGAGGATGATATACATGCATATACAAACACCAATATCTAATACATAGTTATGTAAAAAAAACTCAACATTCATGTGCTAACATATATCTTTAAAAGGACAACTATTCCGAATAAGTAAAATTAAACTCATTCGCTGAAATGTTTTCAATCGCTCCGGTATGTTCAGTGGAATCTAATGACATGATTTCAATGTTGTCACTGGTAGCGCACTTGCGTGATTATGACGATACCATCTATTCGCAGAAACGTTAATTTTCTCAGTGGCTGCAGCCCATGTTTGTATTCCAGAAGATGGACGTTGTTATCTGAAACCTGCACAACACGGGAAATTGATGTTTCGCCGCAATTTGCCTGAACAAAATACAAATAACACAACTTTTCAATGTATACGGTATAAATCAAAGGAACGCGTGCTTTATTTAATTGTCTACATTCTTTAAAATTATCTGCATATATGTATGTACAAACAAGAGATGTGTTTGTCAGAAACACAATGCCCCCTACTGCGCCGCTTTGATTTAAAATTTGTGTTATTATGTCCCTGTAAAAAGATTACTTCACTTGTGAAAATGATCTGTACCTGCCAAATGATATAAATTAGAAATTATCTCCCTGTAAAGCTTGTAACTTCTCTTATATTTTGTTGTTTGACTTCTGACCTTGAAGGATGATCTTGACCTTGAAATTTCACCACTCAATATGTGCAGCTCCGTGAGATACACATGCATGCCAAATATCAAGTTTCTATCTTCAATATTGCAAAAGTAATGGCCAATGTTAAAGTTTTCGGATGGACGAACAAACTGACAGACAGACAGACAGACAAACAGACAGACAGACAGACAGACAGACAGACAGACAGACAGACAGACAGTTCCACTAAAATGAGCGCCAGGGGCTATATAAGAGAATACTTTTTTGTAATCGCCTTTTAATATATTATTTAATTTTAGCCAATAACAAGAGATGTGTTTGTCAGAAACACAATGCCCCCTACTGCGCCGTTTTGATTTATTTAAAAAAAATCATTTGGCAGGTACAGATAATCATCTCCCTTTAAAGCTTATTACTTCCCTTGGATTTGTTTTTTTGACGTTTGACCTTGAAGGATGACCTTGGTCTTGACCTTTAAACAGCCTTCGTGGTTTAGTGGTAGCATATATGATTTTGCTTCTAAAGATCACGGATTTAACCACCATGTCAATTGTTTAATATTTGTGTGTTATATGATATTTATTCCTAACAGTGATTGTAGTAATTTAATTAAAGCAATATTAAAAAATACGAAATTCGTAGAGCAAGTCCCTAAGACAGTTTTAAACTTATTAATTTTATCTGGATTGCCTCGAAAGCCTCAGGCGTATTGAAACGCTGTCGAGTCCGTTTCCGGGGCCAAGAACCAGTGCTTAGTGTCTTTGAGGGAGATCTAAATAAAGCTCCCTCAGTGGGCATCGAACCCGTGACCTCCCAGTCGCTAGGCGGAAACCATATCCATTCCGCCACGGCGACCTTCAAAAAACCTTAAATAGCAGGGGACAAATTGCTTACACAAAACAATACATACAATAAACCACTTAAAGCTGGGGATCACAGGTTTGGAACGGTTAAATGATGTAATTGTGTGTGCATGATTTATGAAATGACAAAGTTTATAAACGTTGCTTTATTCGTCGAATGATTGGCAAACTTAAAAACCATAGTAAGACATGATCAATCAAGACACCGCTTCTGGCTAAGTTATTTTTAAAATGAGCATTCATGGAGAGTTTTTGTGAGATTTCGAGCTCAAAATTTAGGTCTTGTTAATCTGTTTTTCTTTCTTTCAAATTTTGCTTGACCAACCTGATTTGAAGCATGTGTATCAAGTGTAAAACCATTAAGCTTTTAACCATTAAGACAAAGGTGTTCTGTTAATAACGGATTCGCGTTATAACCTACCGACTCAAATAAATAGCTTGTGCGGGATTTGACTATGGACAAGTAAACGTTCATTCGCTTTACTTTACATTTAGGTATGGTAGTCGTCAGTTGAGTGACAATTAGTCACACTGTTGTATAAACTTCGTACTGGCACAGCTGTGAACAGTTTTCATAAATAAGAAGGAGTACACTTCAACACCGTTATTTCGAAGTCGTCGGGACCGTTAAAAAAACTTCGGATTAACGATAATTCGAAATAAACATTTGACAGAAGACTTCTTTGATTTTGTAAAAGTGGAAGTCGCATGGTTCGGTTACACGCTTACTTAAAAGCGTAAACTAGTCATATAGCAATAGATTTTCACTTGTAACAAACGGAGGAATAAAAATATTATTTTTCTTGTTTTTATTTTTGTATAATTACAGAACATATAAAATATAACGAATAGCATAAATTATCAGACATACAAACGTATGAATACATTTTCGAAAATGATTAAACTTTTTTTAACTAATACGCGATGTCTCTCTGAACACCAGCTTTCGCACAGACGACAAAGGTGTAATTATCGGCTTTTGACGCGCCACGACAAGGTGTGAAAATACGCTCAGTATTTTGCAGTTTTGACTTCGGATTAAAGATTGATAATAAGGTGCGAATTATAGTGTTAGGACCGACTGAATGACTTCGAAATAACGATTTCTTCGGTTTAACGAAGTTCGGATTAACAATGAAATTTTACATAAAACAAAGAAGAACCAAAATCGGGACCCGAATAATACTTCGAAATAACGGTGACTTCGGATTATCGGTGTTCGAAATAACGGTGTTGAAGTGTAGTTTGTTAATCTTGCCTTATACACCATGTATTCTTCTTCCTGATTATTATCATTGTCATTTCAAGGCGTTGTATCGTCTTTGAATAAGTTTTTATGGATAAAGTCGGTGTATTTAGTGGGATTTTTTTAGACTGGGAAGGTCAATTATTAATTTGTCTTAAACAAAGGACTATAGAGGGGTGACAAGAGTCTACATTCTGCAGGTTCTCTTGGATGTCAATATTGCTTTAGATTTACTTGTCACTGGACTATTGGTGATCAAATGTTTAATTATTCCAAACAATTGAATGTAACCAAATCCAGAAAACACATACCTTAAAGCAATGCTGCTCCACGAGGAATATCATCTCAAAAAAGACATTCTGGAGCAAGGGGAAGTTACTGACGGCGCGCTCTTCTGGTCCCCACTTATTGTTCGTCTGCGTGTTGCGCACGATCACGTTATGATTCTCACCGAAGTTGAAACGGAAGTCGCAGTGGAAGGCAATGTCCGGCCCGTTCGGCTTGCTCTCGAAGTTGACGGTGAATCTGATGTTGAGATAATTCTAGATTTATATTTGTCTTGGTCTCCATTTGTCGGTCATGTTTACATTTCAACTTCATGCAGCTACATGTACATTTTAACTTATGTTTAAATGTATCAACATTTATATAAATTTATTAATAATTTCAATATATTAACCTGCTGGGATTAGGATGATGAAAATCATCCTTCCCGGATAGACGGTTCCCACGTTGTGTACGAACGGAACGGGCTGAACGATTTATGAAAATATTTGACACATATAAAATACATATTTATCTATATGTACAATATAAAATAAAATATAAACATAAAATGATCACAATTTTGAAATCAAAGTGATGACGTGGATGTTAACCGTGCATATTAACATAAATTTTGTTTTTACTTGAATGCATTTATGAGTCAAAGGAAATACATCAAAACTAAATTTATTATCATGTGAACGTCCCTACTTAACGGAATTTCTAGACCGTATAAATAAGTGTAATTATTATCCGTCACGTGACGCTACATACGCCAATCAATTATGTCCGAATATCACACGTGGTCTGATCAGAAAGAGATAAACGTGTTTACGCACCGGATGAAGAATCGACCCGACAGGCCCAGAAGATCCGGTTGGAATACCGGGGTATACGGGAGCCTGAAATAGAAGATGACCATGACAATAATAGAACAGGTGTTAACAAAATCAATACAACATGCGCACGCCACGTGTTACAGTCAATGTTGTATATCCTACACTTGTTATGTATGATTTTCTACTATTTCTACACCAAAACTGAAAATTGGCTTATGAATAACTTACGCTTTAATGAGGGCGCTATGTAATGACGCAGATTTTATTGAACAAATTTGCGATATTTGTATTATTACAAACATATGCTATCAAAAATGTACGCATATTCTTCATGTGCGAGTAATGGTCTTGAAATGGATATTTATTAATTTTCCTGCAATATTTGGATTCCGTAAATAGAAATAAAATATTTGGATGTCGTAACGTGATTTAGTGTAGTAGTAAGTCGAAATGATAAGTGATCGAGTCTTATTAACAAGACATCGATATTTTCGAAATGAACGAATCTATATCATTCACGTCTACATAAGACATTAAAATGACACGTCATTATGTATAATTTATTATAACGATTTCAATAACAGAGTTTTTAAATAGTGTGGGACTCAATACGTTTACTCCGGATTTGATCATTTTTCTTCTGACTCATGTCTGAGCTGCTACTTTGCTCCGACGCTAATGCGGAATGGAAACCGTCGCAGACACTTTATTTAACGTGTCCTTAACAGCCTTTCACCGGATGGGGGTATCCCGTTGATGTCTCAAAGACGATTTCCCGGATACGGGTCCCGGTATAGATGGATGCGATGGTTGTAGTCGCAGAAGTGGCGGCAGTTCACCATCACCTGAGTACGCAATGCAGATCAACGGAAATGTCATACAAAGGGAACGTGGCGGTATGCTAATTTTAGATACGTACTTAATAACTTGTTTTTCCAGTTTAACCTAGCTACTTTAGGACTTTTGCCATATAGTTCTAATACTCTAAAAACAGGAGATACAATTTCTTACAAAATGTATACAAAAGACATTTTACGAGGTTTAACATTAACATGATGTTTTGATTCAGATGATAACAAAGTTTCGCTCTAAAGCCCCAAATATAATAGTTTTTTTTCGTTTCTAAACTACAAAACGCACGTTCACTTTGATTACTAGCACGATTGGTTTTTATTGTTGCAAATCCGGTACTTATGTGTATGTCTTAACCGAATAATATCCAGCATGAACCACGATCGACACGTTAACATTTTTGCCCTGGAAGGGGTAACTTCCCTGACACTCTTCCACTCCCCAAGAGCCACTCTGCAGACTGTTCCGGACGAACTGATAGAAAACGAGAATCTTGATAAACCAAATGTGTTGACTGAAGTGCACACTTATGAATGCATGAAAAGTATTTATGTTAATCTTAACCTTCACCTCAACTATAGCGTATGCACCGATTAGCTAAAACACGTATACACGATGTATCGTTATATATATTTATCATACCACCGCATTGATATCTGCCTGATATCACGTTGCCTGATATATTTTTTACATCATGGTCAACAGGAAGTTCTTATATCAGTCAATGTTTGGAGTTACGTGGGATTTGTAATAAAGTCAACAATATCTATCAACATGAATCATGTTCAACAAAACAAACAATTTGATACCAAGAACGTACATATTTTATTCTAGTTTAAAGTCATAAATCACAAAAACGTTTGTTTAAAAAATAAAATCACCACAGCCGCACTACAGAAGTTAAATGACGTCATCGATGGGGCAATAAATCTTAAATATCGATATAGTCATTGCACTCGCTAGTGTTGCACAGAAAGTCAAGACAAATGATAACTGTATGATAATCCTCAATTACTAATTGCTAATTACTTAAATCAATGAGATACTTGATTAAAATGTAGGGACACGTTGTTTATAATGTTATTCGAACATTTAACTATGATAAATTATATAGGTTAGTATTATAGACCAGATACATACTCGGAATGCTATCTTGCAAATATGAGCGTCCACATCTTGTATTTAACATTAATATCATATTTTAATATTTTAAGGTTTGAAAACGGTAGATTCTGGTTCATAAAATAAACGATGAAAACACATATTCTGGCTATATTGGGTGAACGATTACAGCCACGTTAACCATGTGTAAGGCATTTTATTCGTAAGTGCTTACTATAAAATCAAGTGTTATCTAGGTAAATAATTGTTTTGCGGTTGTGAACACTTCAACATGGCCAATATACATAAACAAGTCAAAACAAAACTGCTTAATTCAGGAATGGTTGGTAATGTGCTCGAGATGCATTAAGACGACAAGTATCCATATGAGCATGACAGCTGCGTGTGAACTGACAACCACTTAATAATGCGTAGTTCATATTCATGAAAAACTCTTTTGTGATGAATATTGGACGCTCTGCCATGGGCATTTGCCTTTAAATGTAATAGAAGAGCCGAATGCAATGATGCAAGTGATTTAATGAGTCGGCTTGTGATTATAAAAACGCGCTAGCCCCTTTGTACTTTGTAAAAAGTTTGGGAACACGTTTTGGGGCATTTTTGGATACTGAGACGTGTTCACTTTAATGCTTCAGTTCTCTCAAACGCTACTTTTTGTCACCTGCATTATACTAAAAGTGAGTACTTTACAAGTAAGAATCAATAAATTTTCGACTAAAACTCTCGTTTGGAACATATGAACTATGAAACATGGTTTCTGTACGTAAGAAAACGGTCAATTGTATGAATGTTCCAGTGAGCTTGATTAATTAAGACGAAACGTGACTGCATCAGCATCATAGAAGCTTATGTGTGATGACATTTATTTTTAAGACTTGTAAATACTCAAATATGGCTGCATTGAGTAACAATTTCAAAGAAAGCGTTGTAAATAAATTTGATGATTTGTCAGATGCGCGCGATGAATTCAGACGGCCCTTGACTTGTGTATAGTTAGAAGTTGTTAGTGTTTCGTTAAATAGAACATACTAATTGATAGCTAGGGCAAACTCTTCTAATGAACCTTTGAGCATTTCAACATGATCACCATACGTTAAGCACTGTATACCATTGCTAATCATGATGAATGGTCAAGTGCACGTTGCATGTCGATGGCGCGTGATTATAAATGATGGGAATACTCTTGTTTGCGATATTTGACCATTGTAAAATGGCGATGCACGTGATAAATTACTAAAACGGATAAAGTATCATTCGCATGTGCTGCACTTTTGTCCGCACTTGACTATATCGATTCGCATTGTACTCAACCAGCAATTGTTACTGTTTAGTTCATGGACAATTTTGTTTAGAACTATTAAAATACGGGAACCATACGTCCAACATTTTGTACAATTAACGAATTATGCTTATTTTTATGTATTACCATGGGTCCATGTTGCATACAGACGACAATTGACACACACGCTTCAATAAAAAAAACGACCACAATTAGTTAACGACTATGTTTGAGTACTTAAAATTTGAATAAGGACTTTATCACCATCCTTTGTCTTTGAACACTGCTGTGTTTTTTTACTTATTTTCAATGTAACTTTAGAAATATTAACGTTTAAACGTAAAAGAAAACTCGATAAATATTCACGTACACGTAACAATTTTAGCATGGACATTACTTTATTAGCGTAACACCTGTTTTGTGCTCTTCAAGCACGTTAGTTTTCAGTTTGAGGTTTTGAGAATTTTGGCGACTGAATAAACGTGTGCATATGACAAATTCGGACAGCACATGGCAATATCAACGTGGTGGATGTTAGTTTCCTCTTAAGGCTTATTGTTATAAAAGGTCCGAGCCCATTCTTGTTTTGAACTGTTTGCCACATAAATATGAGGGCAGGACATTCAACAATGTATTATTCAAGTTATACTTGTATCATATACATTGTTACATATAATGTTCAAATGCGAAGACAAGCATGACGTGTATCAAAATCTTTAAACGTTCTATTTAGCTGAATGGGGTAAATTGTCTACATCCCTTATATTTCCATATTCTTCTGATTAAAGGGACATTCTTCGATAAACGGCATATTTTACTTACTCGAATACTTCCGGTAACTTACCAAAAATATATTTGTTTCTCCATCGGAACGTGGAAAAATACAAATACAAGTTAATGGTTTTTGTTCTTTATGCTTTTCTATTGTGTTTTAAATAAAGCATTATAGAAGCCTTAGAATATATCAATAATTGATTCTCGTGAATCAAAGCGATATTTAAATCGAATATAGTCCCGTTGCTATTATGAATACCACACAAATGCAATATTACGACGTGCAAATATTGCAATTCTGTGGATCGGCACATTAATTTATAAAACGTAGTGACACCCAGTTAACAAAAAGGGTTACATCACAATAGTTTACATATTTTTTTTAAACTATAAATATTTCACTTACTATAAGTATTATATGAATCGCAATACTATAAATATGTATACAATGCTAACTATATGGTCGGGTTGTAAATGTATTAAATAATCACAATATTGTATTACACATTTGATATATTTGTATATGACAAGCGATCAATACTTTACAGATTAAGGGGTGTTGCGGCAGTTTATTAATCTGAGGATATATTTATAGAAACACCGATGATGCTATTATCACAACTCAATATTTTTGTTATCACAATCATCAGAAATGACCAAGTTTGTTCATAATATAATTGTCAGTGGTTCGATCCCAGGTGGGGTAAACTTTTTTTATTACTTTTTTACTTTCTTTAATTCCATTCTTGTTTTATCTGGAGCTCTTTAGTCCTGTTGTTTACATTTATCAATTTAAAGCATTTAATCACAAACTTCAAAACATGCCGAAATCTGTGAACAAGTATATGTAAGATACTAATGTTTAAGGTCGAATTTGATACTGTGTGGTATTATGTTTGTGATTAAATATTGTATTAGTGTTTTGTTTTTTTGGTAGGCTGTTGTAATCCCAGTTAAGATTGTAAAAAAAAATCTTATGTTTATGCATATTTCTAGCAATGTATGTACTGGTACTTAGGTTTGGCCTAATTGCTGTATTTTGTGAAAACTTACTCAAGACGGTAGGGATGGTTAAACCAAACAATCTCTGTTAAAAGTGCGGTGACCACCTTTTTTATTTTTGTTTCCTGATAACAGTACATAGATGAACATATTTGAGAAGTTTCGCAAAAAGTTATTAGATAGAACTTTTTTAAATTCCATTTTTGTGGTAAAAATAGTAAAAATATGACGTTTTATGGGTGACATAAAAATTATAAAAATTAAATTTCTTAAAATTAAACTTGTGTTCTCCATTTTTTTGGTTGTTTGTGGTTTACTTAAATGGTATATGATATATATTAGCTTATATAATCTCTACATGTTTCCAATTTCATAGGTTATTAATCATTATTATGCAATTAGAGATTTTCAGTTTTAATGAAAAAGTACATATTATATAATGGTGAATAAAATCCAAACAAAGCCGGTGACCCTATGGTTTTATTGCATTTTTCATTTAGTATTTGTATGTAGTACTTGAATAAAAAATTTGAGCAAAAGTTATAAGATGGAAAAAAATCATCAAAACTGCAGCAACACCCCTTTAATAAATAACAAAACCACACATTTGACACACACTGAACAGTGAAGTATTCAACAGCTGCAATGGCGGCAACACAACATCAATTTGCTCTGATTTATAGACATAAGGGTTCATCGTTTTACTGACATGTATAGCCACTTTTGGGGAAAACATTACAGTTGTTGTCTATTTTGAAATGGCTGTGTATTTGTTTCCAATTATTAAAAATAAACGTTTTGGACTATCATAGTTGCGATAAATGTAATTGCTCGTCTTTATAAATTGTATACAAACATATATATTCCTATATTTTCCTTCTGTGTGTGTATAAAGTATATTGCAAATAGTTACGAATGCAGTTCATATCGTGCTTTCAATAACAAACGCAATTAATGCTATCTCATCAACTTAATTGATAACTTCCGGACGAGCTAAATAACTTCCCGATGTTATTTTGCGCTTTATATCAGTGTGACGCTCGCAAACGGCGCATTTACATCGTATATCTTGATACAATAAACAGTTCTCTCGTTAAAAGGAACATTACTCCTATGTTTGATCGAATACAAGTAAAAACGAACATTGCAAGGTATGTTATGTATGATTGTTTTGTAATTTTTGTAGTGAATGAGGCTTCTTTGATTTGACCTGGGATTTACTAGCACTTGTACCTGTTTTATTGATTATAATAACACGATAGTTATGCAATATTTTAAATAAAGCTGCAATGTTCAGGCTTTTAAGTTTTTAATAACAGATTTCAAATGTTCTTCTTATCATGCGTATGTCGATACGCCGGAGTATCCGAATGAAAACCCACCTGTCCAGTATGGTGGTCACAAACCAAATCACATGCTAACGGGAACGGTGATTGAACCCAGGTCAAGGAAGCCAGAAGCGCATGTACTAACCACAACAATTACCGGCCATTGATTCATTTTGGACTTGCAATCGATGTTACGAGTCAAAATTATGCATATCACTTGCATTGATGTTTTACAATCAACACTGATTTGTTCTTTTACATTCGCATAGATCTGTTTTAAAAAACATACGATGTAGCGATGTAACCATTCGCGGTTCATGCACACAATAATTTATAATATGTATTTTGTTTTATTGTACTTTTGTTTTGAAATTTAAACTATTTTTAAAAACTCTGAAAGATATTGACTATATTGTTTGCCTAAATTCTTGCAGTGTCGTAAACGCACTGAATTACAGGAAATATTAATATTAATTAAATATAAAAGCATATTTAAATAATCGTGTTTTTTGCTGACGTGCATAATTGCTACTTTAAAATGATAGTACTATCACCATACAAGTCAAATATAACCAATTATACTGTTGAGCAACGGCCTAGCTTAAATATTGATGAAACCTTACGATTAAGTTAGAGATTTCCTTATTTGTTAAACATTGTAATGTTTGCTCGTGCACCTTTGTCAGATGGGGAAGATAAGTAACGTATCAATCATTCTCACTTCATTTTTCGTCTGTGTATCTTTACAATCAAATGGAAGATAACATGCTAATTGTGTTGTTCACATGCAATCACAAAAGTGGGTTAATATTAAACGGACGTGTTCACAGTTAAGAAAAATAAATATTTTATTAAGTTTGTAACCGATTAAAACACAAATTAATACATATTGTTTATAATTAGCGTAATACCATATTGAACCTTTAAACTTTGAGCAAGTTTAAAGTAGAAATGTCTGAATGCATGCACAATAAAACTACATAAAGGATGAAATCTTTCCATTAAACAGTTTTTTTAGTAATACGTCAACAAATTTTATTAATTACGAGTTTTCTTAAGCTTTTCATTTTTTGCAAGGTCGATTAAAATACAACTATGTGAGTATATTTATCGCTTATTAATGTTAAATGTACTGGCAATTCAAACAATTGCAATATGTTTTCAGATGAAGTATACAATGATGATAGTCCTGCTTATTCTGGCAAGTCTACAGTATGCATCATGTAAGTACATTAATATACAGGGATGTATACGCAAACGCGGATTATAATACGTGTTCATTACTGGAGGTAATACTTATCACACTAATTTGTTTATCAATATTAATTAGTATCCAGCTGCTTGTTGGCTTAGAAACCTTCGCATTGTATTAAAATGTTCAATACCATTTAAATAAGGTATTGTAAGTTAAATAAGGTATTGTAAGTTACTTTGAATTAATCTAATAAAGGCACATTTGACAAACACCTGCAGCTTTTACGTGTTTTTTTTTCTGCTTAGCGTGATTTTACGGGTTGAATCAAAATGGATAGTGTAAATTGGAGACAATCATGTTAGATTTATAAACCACGTGTGTGAAATTGGTCTTTATATACCACTGCGCACCAACAGTCAACGCCCATTTGAACGTGAGCACGAACAATAATACTGTGCAAATTGTTGAATCACGAGGTTGACATGCACTGACTAAGTATTGCAAAGCCCATCCCACAACGTTTTGTCCTTGCATGACACTAAATGTAGAGCCGTATAAAGGTAGCAAATAAATGAAATGATGTGTTCATATACAATTTGGTGCGAATGGCATATTTATATTTTGGGAATAAGCAAACGCGTTTGTACTTATATAATTAAAATATGTATACAGTACAAAATAAACTTGAACGAGTTTTTTTATGAGTAAATTCAACAGAAGTCGAACCATAGTTTTTAAACCAGATGGCGAATCAGGACACAGTTTTATCTTATTTAAGTAGCAATTGTACTTCAGCTTTTAAATGTAAAATATTTAAATAATAATTGCTCACTTTATGGTTCTCGCTTTCGTCTATTAAGTGATTTGTATGAAAATATGTTTTTCGAAACAAACATCATACGGTTATGCAAGAAAATCAAAACGACTTAAGCAGATGACACTAATGTACCCCGTCCTGAAGAAAGCCCTATATTTTACCCTAATTATAATTCAGTTTGTATAAACATAAACAATCACATTTGCGAAAAGGTTTTTGAAATAGCATAGACTTGTGCATGTGCATGTATTGTTTATGTCGTTACAAAGACAAAGTATCATTTCCCCATGGCGTTATATCATATTTGCAGATTCCCATGACGTCATGTATGCATTATGTTGTAGCTTCAGTCCCATGAGTAAATGATGTTCAATTATGTTTGCAAGTTCTCATGAACCATGAATTAATGCCGTACAATTATGTTTGCAGGTCAGGACACCACTCCCTTGTCCACAGTGGCTCCCATAACTGCCTCCACAAAAGCTTCCACAGCAGCTCCCACAGCAGCTTCCACAGCGGCTATTAGTAAAACTTAATTTTATTTATCAATTAGTTTATATTTATTATGGAAAAATTATTAAAGGCAATGTTGGTTTAATGAATGTTAAGTCTTGTAAGTGTTCTTATAATTTCGGACATATACCTCGTTTCCGTTTATTTAAGACTCCACTTTGAGTAACCATCTAGTGCTGCAAGGTTGATGTTTTACACTTATTTAAGATGTAAATTTGTTCCGGTAAGTAACGATTTTTACGGTGATCATTTGAATGGCTCCTGGTTTTTAGTTAAAAATAAAATCATGTTGACCCACTGTTGGTGTTAAGATTATTTAAATCATGCTAAGCTAATGTGTGTGTTTAAAGGTGAATTGTTTGGTTTAAAATAACTATTGATTTATGACAGAAACAAACGTTTCTGAATGTCATTTAGAAACTTCTCGTTGAATAAGCAAGGCCATAGAAATACAAGTTAGCAATCACTCGGGACCGGGCTGATGTGAAACATCGATCATTTTATGTAAAATAATATGCATGCAACTACAAATCCATACATGCTATTGTTTTGTGTTGTAATACATCCACTTAAAATTAGTGAATGTATTATTTAAGAGGGTCGAACGAATGTTTGATATATATCCGATAAACGTTATACTGAGGATTTAATGTTTTATGGCGTAACTGATTTTTATTTTGAATACCGTACTGAAAATTCCTATAAACTGTTTCAACATAAAACACGCATTTTCCTAGCAGTGTTACTTTTGTTGGTAGTTTGGTCTGAAATTTGCCCTTTGCCTTAAATATGGGAATAATAATTCGTAAAAAGAATTATAAAGAGGAAAAACTGCATCAACATCGCCAGTACACAAATATTATTGAAAGCACTTGAACGAAGTGTCTATACAAAGCATAAAAACGTCTATAGGCAACCATTAAACACCATTAAACACAAGCGATACTTTAAGATGTAATTATTGACTTAGAACGGTCAATGTAATGCATGCGAGGATTAAACATGTAGAAAGTTATAAAAAGGCCTTTAATGATCTATATTACTTGTTACAGTTCCTGCTTTAGGCCACATCCCACACAATGCAACTGAATGCGTTTGAAACTCGCACGATAACAATAACTATTTATTTATCTAACAACATGTTTTGAGAAATGAATTTCATCTCATCTTCAAAAATGGCATTTAAGCGTATAAAATGCACTTTGAATAGTATGAACCAAACGCTATTATTTTTTTAATTTTTGTTTTCGAAATACAGAGACAACCACAAGTGGAGCCAAGTGTGTTGACGCCAGCATATTTGCGGCCGTCTTCTTAGCCATGATCCACGCCATCACAGTTGCCTTTGCCTAAGAATTGGTTTCTTGTCAGTCATTCAATGCTGTTAATACAAATAACTTTCGTTGTGTAGCAATTGGACTCGTCAATACATTCACTCTGTTTTTAACGTGTTACATTGATACAGATTCTTAAAAAGTGTGTTAAACAAAAGTTATCTGTTTGTTTGTTTAAAGACAATTAAACGTGCATTTAAGAAATGAAAAATAGCATTGTCAATAATTGTATAACACGTATAACCACTCAAAGCGAACGAAAATAAACGTTAACATTGTATTCAATGTAAGCCTCTTATTTCTTGCTATTGCATTGTCGCTCTTTAACCTTCTTTCATTTCCTTAAATATGTTTACGTATATGACGAAGGATGAATTAGAGTACTCTCTTCTGAAACGGATGTTAATTTTAAATATATTACTTGTGAATGTACCCTGTACTGTTTATTATAGTCCTTTCCAGCCGCTCAGAATAAATGTTTTAATAAAACAATTACGCTCTTCTTACGCCTCGTTTTGATTACAATGCAAATATTTGTCAATCTTCATCGTTATTTTCCATTTTAAAATTAATCTTTGTGAAAATAGCATAACAAATTATTAATAAATTTATATCATTAAGATGAAAATATTCTTGTTTTGTACATAGTTCTCTCTGAAATCTGTCTTTAATACATCACATTAAAAATCAATTGTGTATGTTTATATGTGTAAATATTTTTCCCAAACTGAAAAAACACATTTATTTCTTCAAATCAGGCTGTTCACACTATTTTTGCCCTTTCATAAATCAACCACATGTTAACATTCCCTTTTTGAATTTACTATGCAATGTCTTTCCAGGATAAAACGCTTGAAATTGAGGCATGTGAAATTAACAACTGGCCTGTAAATTTTTTCTCCTCATAGGCCAGTCTGGCCTGTAAATTGTGACGGTCTTTCACCATGTCTGCCAGACATGCACAGAGAACAGAAAAATAAAAAAAATTTCATGCTTTGGAAAAGTGATTGACTTTCAAAAAGAAAAGTTAACTAAATAAAATATATTAATAAGCAGTTGAGTATATGAATTTATCATTAAGGAATGTATCCTCGCGCTACGCATGTACTATTACTACTATCAGTATTTATAGAAGATACATACACGTTTTGTTTAAATGAATTGATGTTTATGCGAATTTAAGTTTTTTTAGATTAATATACCAACCGGTAATTAAGCATTCTGGATCAAGAATCTGGTCTGAATCTCAAAAGAGGTTTATTATTCTGATATAATTGTTGCTGTTTATTTAAATACATTGGCTTGTTTTGAGAAACTTAAATTGGTAATGGCATATAACGTTATATATTCAAACGAAATTGATATGGTCGTTATTGACTATTTTTTCGTATGCAGCGACAATTTTGCTTTTGATATCAATAAGAAGATTTGTTCATTAATACGACAACAAGCCGGAAGAAATGAATGTCAGCGGCGTTGACAATGACGGCTCTAATCTTTTTAAATAATCTCATAGATGCTCATTTATGCTGTCCTCTTTCATTTTGGCATTTGTTTCGTGTTTGCGACATATATATTCGCAAATTAACAAAAGCGTCCTCGCCAAAACAATCACATATCTATAACATGAAAAAACAACAAAAACAAATAAATAAGACTTGTTTCAAAAAACGGCTTTGCATGTCATCTATTGTTAGGTAGGAATTGTGCAAGTTTCACACATTTCTAAAGTATGTGAAAGAGTTTTCCAGCGGAATTCGAGACTTGTTGTTAGTCCTTTACCGGCTTGCCAAACGTACGTCATGTTTGTGCGTCTTTGAGTACATATTAATTATTACTCAATGAACAGGTTATATGAAAATCGACATTAAATACTTTTCTGGAAGCATTACTAAGCGCATGCACTCGATGATAACAGTTCTTGAGTTCTGTGTTTTCTTCAGACTTGATATTAAAGCCTTTTTAAACTTTAACACATACTAGTTTGTTTGTTTTTTAACTCGCTAATAAATAAGCTTGATACTGGAAAATACCGTCAAGTACTTCTTTAAAGATAACTGTAAGCAATATCATATAAAGAAAAATAGATCGTTTGTTAAAATAAACATAACAATATGTCGGTTTAAGATGCAATTACATGACATTGAGTTCACTTTAAATTTCAACTTAATTGACGTCGCACTGGAGTGCGGCGACTAGTATGTAATGCATTTTTTTCGCTTAAGGGGGGAGAAGTTATTTTTATGTATATATTTTTGTTTCAAGAAAATCTTGCATAGTGGTGATTTTTTGTGTAAATTAGTGTAAATAAGTACAGCATTTGTGTCTATTACATTTATTACAACATTTATTGCCAACAATGCAAAGCTTATTGTTTTAATTAATAACTGATCCACAACTGATTACAAGGGAAACATCACAGGGACTGAGCAAATACGCGAAACTTTCTGGTTTTGTATAAAAACTAAACATAATAAAAATAAATTTATTTTGTGGTTTTTCTAACAATAGCACAGACGTTTGCTGTTCGAGTTTTGGTTAACGCGTATTTTCTTCATTTTTACAAGACGACAGCGATAACACGGTTTATTGCTTTATTGATAACCGTTACACTACAGGCACTATGTGGCTGAGAATGAGATTTTGACCCATTTTGCGCTGACGTCGTTTCCATAATTACTTTAACTTGTGATGACTGTTTTGCGTACTTCGTCAACACACTTCTTGAGATAAAACAATAGTTTAATTTGAAGAAGAATAACCTTAACCATGATAATTAAGTTAAGGGAACAATACTTTTCCGTATTTTCTTATGTTTTTTGTATGGTTTAAATTAACCTCAGCTTATACATTGAATCAATACAGTAGGGCACAGTTCGACATTGTTCATTTTCTGATAAACTTCCTGCTTTTTTAGGGTGAGTTTTTCTTACTTTTTGAGTTGTTTTTCTTAAACAAATTGCAAATTTGTTGGTAAACTGAATCTCTTCCATCAATCATGGTGTGTGTATGAGCCGTTGTGGCCTTGTGGGTGTCACAATGAAGATTTAAGACGATATTGCTATATCAAGTTTGTGTGTTTTACCCGAAAGTTGTCAAAATCCAAAACACTTCTCAATTTAACATTTGTTGTTGACCTTGTCTATACTGAAAGTAATGACATTTAAAAGTTGTGTCCATATATTACCCTTTCAGTATTATTCTATCACTTTATGTACTTTAGTATAAAGTGAACTGAATACGGTTGTATAATCAACAAAGAAAATTCCTTTGCAAAACTTTGTGCAATCACACAATAGCATGTAAGCAATAACAATTTTATTCGCAGTGACAACACAATCAAAATTTATCAATGTATTATGTTATTCATTCTATTTGATGATAATTATTAGAATAATTTTTTATGTTTCTTTTCTTGTCAGATGATAAAGTTGCTTATGACCATATAAATGGCTCTGTTCATGATCAAAATAAAAATATTTAAATTCTTGTTTTAAACTGCAACTCTTCATTCATTTATTTCAGCCAAAAATACAGATTGAGCGAAAAAAACATCGTGCGAACACCAAAAGATGTGCTCATTATTATCAGGTATGATATGACCATGTAAATAATTTAAAATTAACACCAAACTGAGCACCTTTGTACAGTTTTCAACCCATAACCTATAAGCGCCGGCACATCTTCTAAGTTCTATTCAGGAGGAGTGCTGGATTGGAAGTAAAAGAAGACCTACAAACTGCATTTTTTACCTTATATGTGTTAAGCGTTTAAACAGTTATTCCTGTGCAATAAAAAATATTATCTTATGCAAAGCACATGCACAGGTATTGGGCGCTTGGCCAAGTCATTTTGACAAAAGAAAAAAAACACCATAAACTGCCTAAATGGCGGTCGATTTTCTTAAACTATGTACCAATTTGTTGGGAAAGGTTGCCTCGTGACGCAAAATGACCAAAAACGGCTACTTGCCAACATAAACTACAAAAAAACACTTTTCGAACTCGTAGACATGCTAGGTCGGCTCCGATCTGACCGCACGTTCAGTGCCGATTTAACAAGAGTAAAACTATCGAAATACGCCAGCTACCGAACAAAATCCGTATTAGTATACTAAACAAATACGACTTACAACAATTAATACATGTATGATAAAGTAATTAATACGCATTATACTTTTATTATTTGTATTTTTTTTATTTTTCTGTTCTCTGTGCATGTCTGGCAGACATGGTGAAAGACCGTCACAATTTACAGGCCAGACTGGCCTATGAGGAGAAAAAATTTACAGGCCAGTTGTTAATTTCACATGCCTCAATTTCAAGCGTTTTATCCTGGAAAGACATTGCATAGTAAATTCAAAAAGGGAATGTTAACATGTGGTTGATTTATGAAAGGGCAAAAATAGTGTGAACAGCCTGATTTGAAGAAATAAATGTGTTTTTTCAGTTTGGGAAAAATATTTACACATATAAACATACACAATTGATTTTTAATGTGATGTATTAAAGACAGATTTCAGAGAGAACTATGTACAAAACAAGAATATTTTCATCTTAATGATATAAATTTATTAATAATTTGTTATGCTATTTTCACAAAGATTAATTTTAAAATGGAAAATAACGATGAAGATTGACAAATATTGCGTGTTATATAGTATATAATTTCAATAAATTGTGGACAAGTATGTTGTCTCCATTGTGTGATGTATTATTGATGTGTTCGTAGAAAGTTGCTTATAAGTTATCAGTTATTTATATATTTTTATCATTGCAGATCTTCGA
Organism: Dreissena polymorpha; assembly: GCF_020536995.1. Taxonomy (NCBI): domain Eukaryota; kingdom Metazoa; phylum Mollusca; class Bivalvia; order Myida; family Dreissenidae; genus Dreissena; species Dreissena polymorpha. Next base: position 121,550,845 of record NC_068359.1, on the reverse strand, counting down.
ACATGCATTTTGCCAATCCTGGTGCAACCTGAGCTTACCAAGTTTACATCTTACTGTCAGTCTGGACATTGTGTAGATGATAATATGGACAATATATTGTGTTGTGATTGACTGTTTTTTTAACAGATAAAGTGTTTTATTCCAGACTTAACATCTCATTATTCATCAAGGAATAACACAAATACAATTTTATTGATATGCATGAATTTGTAGTACATAATATCAACAATGTGTATCTTATGTTTTTTTTAACAGTCTTATAAATTTTATCACTTGTGGAATAAACTAGAATTGCTAATTAAAAAAATGTCTGGCAGTATCGATGCACAACACAAATTATATCATGAGCCGTTATTTATTTTAGTTTCAAATTTGTAGCTATACAAACTGTTCAATTTCTGAATACACACCTATTTCAAGAAAATGTGCAAACACATTTTTAAATTATAAACATATTTATGATGTTCCATATCTGTCTAGGGCATTTTTTTATTTTGCTGTTATGATTTTGTCTTATTATAAATTCTTTAAAATGGTAATAAATATGAAAAAAGAATATTTTTGTTTCCATGGCAACCACGAGTATTTATGATTTATAATACTACAATTAATTCTGTATTTTGTAATCAATTATGTTCATCGACATATGCGAATAATGGAGCTATTATCAGCACGAACTGATCAACATAACATGTACTGATACTTATTGAATAAAGATATCATTTCATCCAAAATGGCGCTATTTGGCGTTTATGACATGACACATAAAAATGACATAACTTTGTCATTTTTAGCTCTACTGGCCAAAGGCCAGAAGAGCTTATGGGATGGCGTGGTTTGTGTCCGTCCGTGCGTGCGTGCGTTATACTTTTTCTTGTTTACGCGATGAAGTCCACAGTTTTCATCCGATTCTATTCAAACTTGTTCAGTGTCTTTATATTTATGAGGACTCGAACCCTATTGATTTTCAGGTCACTGGGTCAAAGGTCACAGTGACTCGAAGTAGTAAAATGGTTTCCTGATGATAACTCAAGAATGCTTTGGCCAAGGATCATGAAACTTCATAGGTACATTGATCATGACTGGCAAATGACCCCTATTGATTTTCAGGTCACTAGGTCAAAGGTCAAGGTCACAGTGACTCGAAATAGTAAAATGGTTTCTGAATGATAACTCAAGAATGCTGATGCCTAGGATCATGAAACTTTATAGGTATATTGATCATGACTGGCAAATGACCCCTATTGATTTTCAGGTCACTAGGTCAAAAGTCAAGGTAACAGTGACTCGAAACAGTAAAATGGTTTCCGGATGATAACTCAAGAATGCTTACGCCTAGGATCATGAAACTTCATAGGTACATTCATCATGACTGGCAGACGATCCCTATTGATTTTCAGGTCACTAGGTCAAAGGTCAAGGTCACAGTGACTCGAAACAGTAAAATGGTTTCCGGATGATAACTCAAGAATGCTTACGCCTAGGATCATGAAGCTTCATAGGAACATTGATCATGACTGGCAGATGACCCCGATTAATTTTCAGGTCAAAGATCAAGGTCACAGTGACTCAAAACAGTAAAATGGTTTCCTGATAATAACTTCTTCAGATTATTTCCAAATGTGCACAGTATCTTTATATTCATGAGGACTTGAACCCTATTGAATATGAGCAGTTTCGGAGAAGTAAGTACACAATAATCTTCCCTTGAATTTGAGAAAATTCTCCACGTTTGCGCGTTTAAGTACACAGTTTCCATCGTATTATTTCCAAACTTGCACAGTGTTCATAGCAGTAGAGCGATTTAGGCCCTCATGGGCCTCTTGTTAGGAATTGGATGCTCAAATTTCAGATATTGATTTGTCAGATGTAGCACTTTCATAACATATGTCTCACTAAAAAAGTAATTTTTTGACCAGATGGGTCAAAATCTCGTTCCCAGCCACATATCTTAGTTAGAAGGTGATTTTTCAAGCGGTTCCGTAGTGTAGTGGTTACACGCTCGCTTCACATGTGAGAGGTCCTAGGTTCGAGCCCCAGTAGAATCAAATTATTTTATTTGTGTTCTATGTTTACTTTTTGTTTTGATGTAGACATTTTAGTTTAAATAAATATGCTGTTTTATTGTAACCATTTTTTGTTTTTATTATACCCATGAAAAATATGTGTGAAAGATTGGGGGGGGGGGCGGTTCGTAAACACATTACAACTTTTACAGTATATTTTTGTTAAAATTAATGGATGCCGCGTGGTGACAACGTTAATTAAAATTTCTTACATCAATTAAATTTTTTATAAAAAATACACGTGTTTTTATATTAACAAATAAATTCAAACAACAGATCTATTATGCATGTATTTTTGTTGTTGTTTATGGTTGTCTATCATAGGCACTAAATACTATCCCTACCACATATAGAGCGCGAAGCGCGACAGGTATTATTGATTGAAACAACGAGTTATGATAAAGGAAGCAGCCGCTTATCAAGGAGGAGCTGTGTCCACGCAACCCGTTTCCCTAGAGTCAAGAACTCCTCGGAGTTTTTTTAAGAACCACATATAGAGCGCAAAGCTCTACTATCCAGGTGGTATGGACCCTTGGGTATGGTCGTTTTTAGGTGACAGTGTCAATGCGCATTTTGTGAGATGAAGCAGATTTTTTAAAACCTACACAATTCTGTTCCATTAATGAAAATTGCACACGGACGCCAGTAAAAAAAGGAAACCAATGTTTATAAAATGAACTATGGAATATTTGGGGGTTACAACACAAAATCCTAGATAATGGTTATTTGGGAGTTATAACACAACATCATAGATAATGGTTATTTGAGGGTTATAACACAAAGTCATAGATAATGGTTATATCAGTATCTTTTTTTCTATTTTGTTTAAAATAATCGGCCAATATATTTATATTTACAGTTGAAAACAATCGTCCAATGTTACTTCATTGAGTGGCTTTTACACTGAAATTCCCGACGCCCTTTGATGCTTTGCATCAATACTTATTCTGTATGTATCTGTGAATAAATAATTTTCTTCTTGTATCGTGCGCATATTGTTCGCGTCATAAACAACTTTCATAAGCACCAGCACAATCACCATTGCTATTCGTTTAATGTATGGACTATAGTTCGGGAAATTTGGGAAAAAACACATGATTAAGCTGAACTGAATACACGTTAATATAACGAGAAGCACTGTGTAATGCAATATACCTAATTGATATGGCAATCGGTAATGATAGCATTGCAAAAGTTAAGTTACACTTGAACGTTATGTCCACTGCTTTTGAATGTTTGATAGTGGTCTGAAAATGAAAACCTTAAATTAACCTGATATTAACCCTTTAGTGCTTTCGTCACAATCCGTCAGCAACGATTAATCCGGCCTTGACCCGACGGTTAACTTTGAACCTGAACCATTTAATGCATGTCCGGGCAATATTGTGTTTGATATCTGAAAGTAACGCACATATGAACAGAAATTATACACAAACGAATTCATAATTATGAAGATGATACATAATTTCTATACAAATTGTGAAACAGACTCTCATTTGTCCAATAAACTGTGTCATCATCGTCTTGCATACATTGATAAATGAAGGGAAAAAAATGAGTGAAAATCTCTGATCCGGCCCCACCACAACCCCCATCGGCCACTATCTAGCAAAAATGAGAGGGCGGTTTGATTTCGATTTTCCGGTCTTGCTTACTAAAAAAATCGGGCGACTTGATTTTCGCTTTTCTGGGCTCGTAAGGCGAAATGACGGGCGTTAGGGCGAAATTATCGCTCCTAATCGCCCGTAGGGTAGTCCCTGTTACTACTACTACTACTACTACTACTACTACTACTACTACTACTACTACTACTACTACTACTACTACTACTACTACTACTACTACTACTACTACTTCTACTACTACTACTACTACTACTACTACTACTACTACTACTACTACTACTACTACTACTACTACTACTACTACTACTACTACTACTACTACTACTGCTACTAATACTTCTACTACTACTGCTACTACTACTACTACTACTACTACTACTACTACTACTGGCACTACTTTTACTACTACTACTACTACTGCTACTACTACTACTACCACCACCACAACCACCACCACTACTACTACTACTACTACTAATACTACTACTTGGTACACCAGTACTTTTTGTCCATGGAGACGATAATGAGAACTCTCCCAGTGTATGGATCAAACCCACACCCAGCGGACAACATTCTCTACACTACAGCGACCATGAATTAATATTTGACGCCATGTGCAACATACTTCACCTTATTACAAAAAACATGGAATTCACACAATGACTGAAAATGCTTTAAAATAAATGCAAATTTGAAATTTGAAACAAAACAACTTAAGCAATACATAATAAGAAACACTATATTATTGAACTGATACCATGAACATTTTAGGGTGTAACATCTTATGTACATGTACCAGACCTTTTATGTTCTACCGGTACTTTGAAACTTTATGTACCACCTACATAAAATATAGGTGTTATTGTCCATTCATTCATAGCAGTCCTAATGAATTAAGGTCATTCTCTAAACATGATTACAGTGTAAAGAAGGAAATAATTTGATTTTTTACAGTTTGAACAATAAGGTCATTCTCTCTTCTCTTCAAAGTATCACATTTCAATTATACAATATAATACAAACATTTTAGACTTTATAGTCCTTAGTCAGGATAAGATAAGAGACAAATGCATTTTTATAATTTTTTTCAATTTCAGGTAAGACTAATAAATAATTTATTAAGTACTACATGTACTTAGGCTAATAAATTACACTAAGACACTCAGTGACACGTAGACAATCTGACAAAAAATAAAATCTATGGCCAATATATAAGTCTAAATTCATTAATACTATCGCACAAAATACATTTCGTCAATAACACACATTCATATTAAATTAGTTTTCTCTATATATTATAAATATGGTACATAAAGTGTCAGAATCAGTAAACAATTTATGGACTTCATTGTTTTGCATATAGGCAATCAAAGAATATTTATTTAAAATTAAAACACACTGTTCATTACTGTATCTTTTTATTTAAACATGCATCAACTATTCTGGTTATTAATAAATGTTTGAAATCATATATAAACAAGAGCACCATATAATGGGTGCCAATCTAGGCTGCGGTGCAGTTTTGAATAAATGAAATGTATTAAAAAATTTAGAGGTTAGTGACCTTGACCTTTGACCTAGTGACCCAAAATGGGTGTGGTGTGTAGAAAGCATCAAGGTGCCTACACATATGAAGTTTCAAAGTTAAAGGTGGAAGCACTTTGATTTTAGAGCCGATGTAAAGGTTTTAGCACGACGCGGACGTCTGACGACGAGCTGTCTATGACAATACCTTGGGTTTTTCCCCGAAAACAGCCGAGCTAAAATTGGGCATACAGTGTTTTTTTTCGTTCAAATTTGGGTCCGGCAAGAGGACCCATTCCCAATGCAAAAAAGTATATATTTTTCCCAAATGGGACCTAAAAATTTCCAATGGAAGGTTTCCACACAAAACAATTATTTTAATAATTAAATAAACATGTAAATTATCTCAAAGTCAAGCTATAGAAGATGAAACTTAAAATATATCATATTGAAATCACTATTATTATCGATTTCAAAGTATTTTTAATCATAAAAGCAACAATATCAATCTCCCAAATTTACTCAAAAGAACACGATATTTTGTCATTTTAAAAAAAAGACCCGGCCCCATTCCCAAAATGGTGAAAAAAAAACACTGGCATATAAATTAAATGGAAAACATACAATATTATGTCAAAAAAAAATAAATCTGTAAAAAACTCACCTGTTTGTCTTTGATCTGACAATAAGCACATTCAGCATTTTCAGTATCTCCTTAATAAATATATGAAAGTGCCAAATGTCCAAGATACCATGACGTCTTCCTCAAAATGTTATGTCCTTCGAACTCCATTTTATTTTATCCCTGATTAATCCTCTCACACATTAGGCCTACATGTAAGATTCCTTGTAATGTTCACAGCGTTTATTTTAAATCGTTTACGTTCTCAAATTTCGGCAGGTATTTAATTATAAATATTTATTTATGATTAAGATTTATTTAGTATTTCGAAGATACAGTCTTGCAACATGTTTAGTTAGTCTAAGTTACGTGTTTAGTCATTCTTACAAACAATAGACTGACATGAAAAGTGGCTCCTTTTGAAGCACAAACTGCATCCAAATATATATTACAGCTGGCCCGGGTTGATGGGGCCTGTTTTTGATAATAATTAATTACCATTTTTCACTTCCGTGTTTATTATGTTTACCAACGCCGTGATGGAAAAACGTCCGTTTCCCACAATGCTTAGCGCGCATTCACACAAGTTAGTAAGACCCGTGTGACACAATGCATAAGGGAAGCATTGTAATTTTAAAAATATATGTATTTAATTATTTATGTTCAATTTTTTTACTTTATGACTTAAATGAAGTACAAAATTTCATGTTAACCCCTTGTAATGATTGGTTAAGGAAATAAGGGGGGATATGGTCTTTCAATTTAATTTTCAAAAATGCAGAATTAACGATTTTAAATGTGTATGTAAAATGTTTTTAATATTAGAACAATGGTATGCATATTAAGTTGACGGTACTATACAATCATAATTATTCGTTTGTCATTATTTTTCGTTGATTCCGTTCTTCGACCGATACACGAATTTAACACAGTTCATCGGAAAATGACCGACTCATATTCTTATTTTTTTCCAAAATCAGCAATCCCTTTAAAATGAGTGTTCATTGTAAGCAATGTAAGATGTATCAAGGAAACAATGTTTGTTTTTCTAAAATGTTCATATTATTTTATTATTATGAAAAATGCATGCAGGATGTAACAGTAACTACTGAATCAAATTTGAACCACAACTCTGTTATAGATGTAACTACAATATAAGTTTGTTTCTCAATGAAGTCTTTTTAAAGACGACTAAAAACTGTAAAATCCTTCATTCGTTGGCATGAAATGGCGTGGGTTAAAAATAAGTACATCAGTATATTTCCGTTTTTTGAAACAAAAAGGACTTTCCGTTTGTCATTTTCAGATGTGTACATGTAGTGGTCAATCCATGAAATCACCAACATATAATACCACGCAAGTAATAATTAGATATCAGTAATATGTATGATATATGTCAGTTATTAGGCTTCAACGGTCGCATTTTTTAATTCTTGTAAATTTATAAAAAAAACTTATTTACAACTTGTATTTCAGAGAACGGTGAATTAAACATGAACATAAAGTGTTTACAATCGATGATTATGTGTTATGGAGAAGAGTAAAAAATGATAGAGACGAGATAGTAGTGGTAGTAAAAGCGATGAAGTGAACAAAGAGAAACTGTTCAAACCGAGAGACTCGCACGGAGATACGTACGTTCGGTAAGTGACGTTTATGTGAGACAAATGCTGTGTGAAATGATTATGAAACTGATTGTGTGTCATCTCTAATAATTGACAATACTGTGTTCAGTGAATATGTGATCAGTGTTGTTAGTTGTTCGGACCAACCGGAAGTTTCAACTTTGGTTGTAGTAACGGTCATAGCAGTTGGGAAGACGTATTAAAAAGTAGTCCGTCAGCCAAGCCTGTCGACTGCAAATACTCGGATTCAGCGTTTCAGTCTTGAGTCTTGATTCCTGACTGCTCTATTTTCCAATCCTGATACGAGATGATCTCGATGGGCATCGGTTGTTTTTTTTTGGTAATTCATCACGAATCCGCGGTGTAATAAGGTTATTTTGGCCGCCATGCGCTACCGGTACTTTGATATGACGGACTTCTCATGAGCAAAAGCTCTCCTTCGCCGATTTTTGTACGGATTTGTTCCAGTTTAGCTTAGACCGCTTCGACATCCTGTAGAAATTCAACCAACCATCGAATGTTCTAATACGAATACGTTTTGCAAACAATACTGAAAGTCATGTGTGGTTTAGTTCAAACATACATTAACTTAAATACAATAACAATTTGCGCTTATAACGACACGAACGTTCATTTTATTTTCATTCCATATCAATTATATTCATCCATGTTCTTTTCATTTTAATTCCATCTGTAATGTAATTTTATGTGAAGTTCAATGTCGTGTTTTCTATGAGCACGCATGCAATTGTGAATTATAATGGAACACATTTATTTTCACCTTTTTAAGATAAACGGCACGTCGACATGAGGTATTCTAGAACAAAAAACATTAATTACGCGGTATTTAAAGTACCGTACTTTAAATACCGCGTAATTAATGTTTTATGTTCTAGAATATGGACTGTTTTTTCAATAGTATAACACTCGTTTGTCAGCGACATTCTGATAAACGTTAACATGAAGTAATACTGTATTTTAAAGTTAACAAAGTGCAATATGTATCTCAGATCGTGCATAAGGGTATTGGACCTTAAAAATAGGACTTCATGTCACTCTCACTCAAGTGTGATATATGGGGGTCATCTTCGCATGCGCTTGCCTCATTCTTATGACGATTATGTTTGAGACGACGCTTACGCATATAAGTATTTTAAAGCAATGAAACGTTTTCTTATTTAATCACTTGATATAAAATATGTGCCCAATGTGGTACTGAAACAAATTTAATATTCAGTCATTTATATTCCTCAAACTGATAAATGTTTCAATCTGACCCTTTTCCTCTTGCGTGTGTGAAAAATATTGCGTATGAAAAATTCAAAAATAATATATGTACGACTGTTATAAAATGACATCAAGAAAGTAACTACCCTTTATTATGATTCTTATAAATATGACATAAGTGAACGAATACTGGTAAACATTTGAAGCGGAACCATCCTGCATTATATTTTCATAACACTGCATCTATTTGTTGGTCTTTTCTGTGCTGAAATGGCCAGTCGCTAGCTGTCCATGAAAAGTAATGATTAAATGATGACGTTTATTGCAACCACTGGTTGAAAAAACAAACATTTCGCAGAAACGGAATAACATTTTTTATCAACAAAGCCAAGTGGGCGTAGCGATTGCTTCTTTGGCGAGTGGTCAATTGTACAAGGAATCAATGTTATTTCTTATCAATAACGTATAAGTGCGAAACTATGTTACCTTAAACCCCACGGGAAGACAATAAAAATCGCTTGTTTTATCGAGCGGGTCATGTGGATGCATGTGATTAGCGTCCAACATATCAGTGAAATGACAACATGTTCAATGAGGCGTAATATAAACTCAGAACAAAATGCACTCAAATACTTACATCTAAATCGAACATTTCCTGTGGCTTATTTTTGGTAGCTAGAACATTGCAAACTTATTCCAACATCAGTTTAAACATGAAAAACTCAGGTGTTTGGGCAGAATTTTGCGCAACATTAACATTGGGGCATTTTATGTGTGCATTTGTAATAAAAGAGAAACATCCAACCGAAGACGTAAACGTTTTCTATGGCTAAGCCTTCCTAAATAATGATCGTACAATTAGCAAAGTTAAATTTCGGTCTACATGTGTAATAAAAAACCAATATCTAATACATGATTATGTTTAAAAAAAACTCAATATTTATGTGTTAACATATATCTTTTAAAATACAATATTTATGAATAAGTAAAATTAAACTCATTCGCTGAAATGTTTCCAATCGCTCTGGTACCACAGGCCCTTGTACCACAGATCATATTCTGTCTCTTAATATTATTATTGATACAAAAAAGAAAACTAGAGTGTCAACATACTGTGCATTTATCGATTTTAAGAAAGCTTACGCTACTATTAATAGACATATACTTTGGAAAAAAAAGTATGATATTGGTGTATTTGGCAAGATGTTATCTGCTGTTAAATCTTTATACTCATCTGTTATGTCATGTGCTAGAGTTAAATCCTTTAAAACAGAGTGAATTGACGTCAAGTGTGGTTAACGTCAAGGTTGTAAATTATCTTACCTGCTTTTTAATTTGTTCATCATTGATTTAACTGTTTACATTAAATCCTTTGGCTTAGGTATTCATCTTGAAAACGAAAAGCTATGTATCTTGTTTAACGCTGGTGACAATGTAATTATTGCCGACAATGTTGATGAGCTACAAATATTGTTAAATGCTTTAATTTATTGGTGTTCGTTGAATAATATAACTGTAAATCCGTTAAAGAGTTTTATTAGTCACATTTGCCCAAATGCTTTTCAACGTACGAATATAGTTTTTAAATGTGGTGAAAATGTATGACAAAGAGTAGATATACTTACCTATGTGTTATTTTACATTAGCATCTTGATTATGATATAAACGTTAAAGCTGTTGCTCATTGGCAAGTCGAGCTTTGGGTTTCGTAATCGCAAAATGTAAAAGCTTTGGGTTTCGTAATCGCAAAATGTAAAAGCTTGGGTGGCGTTCCATATAAGAAAAATTCCCAAATTATACGATTCTGATGTTTTGTCTGTAATCAACTATAGTGCTCCTTTATGGGGCGCTCGGACTTATTGATGCATTAATGCAGTGCAAAATTGGGCGCAACGCTTTTAATCAGGAGTCGAAAAATATATACCAAATGATGGTATATCGGGTGATATGGGTTGGATTCCATCGCAAGTAAGACAGTGGAAATCTGTCACGCTGTATGGGTCACGTTTATCATATTTGAACAAAACGAGTGTCAATAAGCAAACAGCACACTGGGTTGCATGTAAGTCGAATCGTTTGTGTAAAAATGGGTTTTTGTTGTAAAACAGTTTCTCGATGTTAATAACTTGAATATGTATTGCAGTATTTTGGCAACCGATATCATCATCTTTTTTCGATGAAGTCATATATATTGTTAAAAATAAGTACATATCCTAAAGGCACGACATAATAACAAGTAACTCTGGTCCTTCTAGAAGGGGAGATAATACATTGCATCTGTATAAATGTGTTAAATATGAAACTGTTACTGAGCAATACTGTAAATTAATTATGCCACCTAGACATAGATCTGCGTTTTGTAAGTCCTGGTGTGGGGTAGCTCCCATAAGAATCGAAACCGGTAGCTATGAAGGTTTACCAATTCAGGAAAGAAATAGTCCATTTTGTAATAATGTCGAAGATGGGTACCATGTATTGTTCCATTGCCCAGTGTACTGTGATATAAGCAAAACTTTGTTTAATCGTGCCTCCAGGACAAATGTGTTGTTGTTAGCACTAAATGATGTTGACAAATTTATCTGTTTTCCAAATCTAATATCATACGAGCCTGTGCCAAAACAAGCTATCTCAAGCTGCAGATTGGGGTATTTATTTAATTTGTAAGTTATCTTTTTCCTTTTGTATATAATGTGATAATTGTTTTAGTTTTCACCATTTTTATTGCGTCTGAAGCAATTTTGCTTATCCGTTTCACAGTGATCTGATCAACGTTATATATGATTTCTTACATCCTTTTTTAACGCGATAGTTTTTTTCTTTCCTTCAGTATCTTACCATTTTACCATTGTTTTAATGCAGTTCTTTTTTAATTTGATTAGCAAAATTTTATTGAGTTTTAATTTTTGTATTTTATTTAATTGTGCAAATTTGTTGAATTAATAAAAGTCGTTATGTATGTAATTTGCATATATTTATCAGAATTCTTAACTGCGATAGTCTCTTATAATTCCAATATGATATGGCAATATACATTTGACATTTTGTAATTATTTGTATTGTTATCCCCATGTATGTATATTGACGAGTCTTAAATAAAGATAATAATGCTACTACTACTTTATAAAAAATGTCATCCACGTGTCTGTAAAAACAAAAAACACTATTTCGTTGATTGTGATTCTACAGTACACAATTATTGAACATGACTAGGTTGTATGGTTAATAATTAAATATTAGAACGGATACCTGTGCCAGTTCTGATAAAGAATGAATGTACATATTTCTAATTACATGAATTTAAATTTAAAACACTGTTTCAATAAAAAATAAAATTAGTTTCAGTGTTAACAGTTATATTAATTAATTAATTAATGCAACTTCCTTTATAATAACATGATAAAATCAGAACGAGAGCATTGTGTAGGTCCAAGTTTGACATAAGTGGGACATGGAACTGCACCCCTTGGTTAGCTCAGCTCGAACACTGGTCTGATAGTAATACATTTTTTGATTGTTTATTGATATAATTGGGCTAGGGCTAATCTCTTATCTAAAACAATACTGCGTCTGTAATAATCAACTTGTGATATATCCACAGATAAGGCACATTTCAACAGCCAAATTGACATAAAACTCCATGACACTAATGGCAGTTCTGTATGAAATAATCCACAACTTTAGTTACTGGTGTAAAATTTGACTGGTAGCCATGGAAACTCTTGAAACTTAAGACATTTAGAAACCAATCATGTGATCTTGAATTGAATCCAGAGAATATCATTTCAGAGAAATTCCAAGCTGTTAATTGTTCATAATATCAATGAATTGTACTTATATTTACATTCCATGCACAAAACCCACCTCAATTTACATTTGTACCTGAATATTTTAATATAAAATACTGACTGGTGTTTGTAAATTATATTAATATTTTTGCAAATACTATTCCAATACTCTTTCAACATGTCTTTTAATAATCTGTGCAATATACATTAATGTATTTTGGTTAAATATATGTATAAGAAAGTAAGCTGAATAAAAAGAAGTGAAGCGTTATGTATTTATCAAATGAAATGTTCCAGTGATTAACATATTTGTTCGTAATAATAAGAGAAGGGTTGTAATTTATTGTTTGCTACTAAGCCATTAATGCAAACATGCGTATAATATATAATTAATCAATTTCTTACGAGTACCATCATCCTTGGCAAAACCGAAACGTCCCGTGTTTCCCTATTCCTGACGTTCTTTGCATCCGAAAGCAACACACTGAACCATGTCGAATAACGATACTAATGCAAAAAAACACACACAGAACGCACTCGGTTTCAATAAAACTTGTATTAAAAGAACTGTACAAGATAAGTATTGATGCAAAGCATCCAAGGGCGTCGGAAATTTCAGTGTAAAAGGCACTCAATGAAGTTACATTGAACGATTGTTTTTCTACTGTAAATATTAATATATTTGCCGATTATTTTAAACAAAATAAAAAAAGATACTGGTATAACCACTATCTATGATTTTGTGTTATAACCTCCAAATAACAATTATTTATGATGTTGTGTTATAACTCCCAAATAACCATTATCTATGATTTTGTGTTGTAACCCCCAAATATTGCATAGTTCATTTTATTAACATTGGTTTCCCTTATTTACTGGCAACCGTGTGCAGTTTTCCTTAATGGAACAGAACTGTGTAGGTTTTAAAAAATCTGCTTTATCTTGTAAGTGTTATTTCATATTTTTCTTAACTTCAAGGGGCGATGATTCTGAACTTATTCTTACGTTGCTCATTTATGATAGGAGTTGAGTACTCATTGATATGAAAACACTGTACTAGTTTTAATGTGTTTACGAACCCCCCCCCCCCTACCCTCTCACACATATAGTTCATGGGCATAAACAAACAAGAGCACCGCCTTGCGGGTGCAGACCGCTCATCATTTTTTTATTTTTTAAGGGGAAAGACTATTTCAATTTCAATCACAAAGGAGGTAGGGGTGGAGTGGAGAGGGGTGTAAAGTGTAGGGGTGTGGTCATTTATTACATTATCTTCCAAAAATGCAAAAACAATAAAAAAAAATTGGGGGGGGGGATTCTTGGGTGGGATGGTTGGATGGTATTTCAAAAATAAAATAATAAAAATAAATATTTGTGTTTTGTAACCATGTTTGAAAAAAAAAACAAGAAATGTGTTTATCAGAAACACAATACCACCTATTGCGCCGCTTTAAAAAAATGTTGTTTTTTTTACCTTTGACCTTAAAGGATGACCTTGACCTTGAATTTCTACCATTCAAAATGTGCAGCTTTATGAGAGCGCCGCTTTGAAATATTTTTTTGACCTTTGACCTTGAAGGATGACCTTGACCTTGAAGGATTACCTTGACCTTAAACTTCCATCACTCAAAATGTGCAGCTTCATAATAACGCCGCTTTGAAATAAAACAAATTATCATTGACCTTGAAGGATGACCTTGACCTTGAAGAATGACCTTGACCTTGAACTCCTACTACTCAAAATGTGCAGCTTCATGAGAACGCCGCCTTAAAAATGTTTTTGACCTTGAAGGATGACCTTAACCTTGAACTTTCACCACTCAAAATGTGCAGCTTTATGAGATACACATGCATGCCAAATATGAAGTTGCTATCTTCAATATTAAAAATGTTATGGCCAATGTTAAAGTTTTCGGACGGACAAAAGCTATATATTTGATTTGACCTTGAAGGATGACCTTGACCATCACTTTTCACCACTCAAAATGTTAAGCTCCATGAGATACACATGCATTCCAAATATCAAGTTGCTATCTTCAATATTGAAAATGATGGCCAATGTTAAAGTTTTCGGACGGACAGACACTAATAATTTGACATTTGACCTTGAAGGATGATCTTGACCTTGACCTTCTACCACTCAAATGTGCAGCTCCATGAGATACACATGCATGCCAAATATCAAGTTGCTATCTTCAAAAGTGAAGAAGTTATGGCCAATGTTAAAGTTTTTTTCGGACGGACATACTGACGGACAGTTAAACTGCTATATGCCTCCCTACCGGGGGGGGGGTGTGGCATAAACATTATATTTTGGGGTGGGGTGGGAGGGTATAGTGTGAGGGTGTGGTGGTTATTTATTAGATGACCTTAACTTAAAAAAAATAATGGGGGGTGAGGGGGGATTCGGGGGGATTATTCGGGGGAGCGTGGGGGGCGGGGGGGGGGGCGGAGGAATGGTTTGGGTGGAGTCTATTGTGGTTTGTCAGGTAAGAGTTGTTTTGTCAAAGTATCACTCGAATCTAATCATAAATAAAGAAGTAATGGCAATTTTAGCAAAATTTAATAATTTGACATTGAGAGTCAAGGTCATTCTAAAGTCAAGGTGAAATTCAACTTGCAAGGTACAGTACCCTCATGATAGCATGAAAGTATTTGAAGTTTAAAAGAAATAGCCAAAAGTGATGACAATAGCTCTTTTTTTTTCAAAAAATAGATGAGCTAAAAATGGTAACAATAAATCAGCATATTTATTTTAACTAAAATGTCTACATCAAAACAAAAAGTTAACATAGAACACAAAAAATAAAATGATTCTACTGGGGCTCGAACCTTGGACCTCTCACATGGGAAGCGAGCGTGCAACCAGTAGACTACGGAACCGCTTGAAAAATCACCTTCTTATTAAGATATTTATAAGCTATTAATAGTCGGTTTGAATGTAAACCCGGCAGTTTAAACGCTGGATAGTTATATGTGGTTCTTAAAAAAAAACCTGTAGGAGTACCAGTGCCGTAGCCAGACCCAAATTTAAGCCGAGGCAGTATCTTAGGTTCTTCTAGGGGGTGCATGCCCCCCCCCCCCCTGAAATTGTTTATACCTAGAACGTCTCTGGTGCGTTTTAAAGGCCATTTAAACTACATTTTATACCTAAATTATCGGACTCGTGGACGATACATATTACTGTTTGGTATCAATAAAGTATACAAAAAATCTGCTACAAGTTCATTGTCAATTTTATATTCTGGTACCATAAACGGTGTTTGAAGTGACAATGATGTAACAAACTGTTTGAAGTGACAATGATATAACAAACTTTACTACAGAAAAATAGTCATATACTTCATATAAAGTCAGATAGAAAAAAAAAATTGAGACGCAGCTCTCTCATACAGGCCATAGTATGTATATGTATAATAGAATGTGCTTTACATATTTATTATTGTAAAACTAAAATAAAGTAGATCTACCTTAAAATATGAAGAAACAGATCTATCAAACATTTTAGCGAATAATGTTTCATGAACATGTTTTATTATTCTTCAGCTTTTAAATATCAATCTTATTTAACGCTTATTCAAATCTCCTGTCTCCAGTCAAATCCCACATTTGAAGAATTTGTTTTCGATCAACTGGAATGTGTTTATGCACAAACATTAAAGCGATGCCATTAAGCCGTTCCTCTTTCATATTAGAACGTGTCCACGTTTTAAGCCTTCGCAATGCGCTAAAACTCCGCTCACATGTACAAGAACCAATAAAAAAATATTATTTCTTAAGTTAACATCAAATCAGCTTCCGCCAACTTGCTGTTGTAGTTCAGACAAGCTCACCGTGAAAAATTCGTGGACGATTTGTTTTTCCATTTAGAGCTTGAAAGCACAATAAGGCTCTTTAAAGAAATATTTAAATGCATTAAATCAAAAGCATTTTGATGGAATTTACTAAAACACGGACCTACTGGGATTCGAACCAACGCAGTGACAATATAATAGTGAGCAATGGATTCAGAGTCTGACGCCGTACCGTTTGCGACTCAGAGGCATTTTGCTTATCATGAGGAGTAAAAATATTTAACTTAAATCAGTCAAGTTTTTTACCATTTTTTCAATTTTCTTGTGTAACATTTTGCTTTAGCACTGCGTCATCATTTTCTGTCAGTTGACAGTTCTATCATCAACGTTCTATCATCAACGTTCTGTCTTCAACTTCATTGACTATTAAAACGAAAAGACTTGAACATCTTTATATAAAAAAAGTTTAATCATGATTTGAAAATTCAAAATGTAAACAAAGATTCTTACCACCTGAAACGGTCCCGGATTAAACTCGACGCCGGCCATAATGAGAATTCCAATAAAGGCGAAAACGCCAACCACCCGAAGTGTGTCCATGTCCAAAAAGACCCAGACCTGGCCGTAAAACACCCGACCCTCGCTCGGTACGTTCCGATGTCCACAATGATTGTAACATCGAAGTGTACATTGCGACGCTCTGTTTAATATGCGGATTTTTTCTGATCATTTTGCTGAGCCATTTGGCATCAATTGAAGTAAATCAAATGAAATAATTATCTGCCTCAACATGAACCAATTGTACTCAATGATAATATTTTTTTTGTGAATATCATAATTGCTTTAAATTCATTAAATTGCCTCAATTTCTTATAAAGATTTTATTCTTTGACATAAATTTTCCTTTTTTCCCTTGTAATCTCAACAATGCTCTGCAAATTTTAGCCTAGGCAACTGCCTCGGTGTGCCTCAGCGTGGCTACAGCGCTGAGGACTTGATAGTAATGAGACTGGGGTGCTGTGATGGTACTCCTGATTGATAAGCGGCTGCTTCCTTTATCAAGACTCATTATTACAATCAATAATACGTGTCGCACTTCGCGCTCGATAGCGCCTTTATTAGTCACTAGGTGGTTGCTAGGATAGTGGAACAAAGAAGTTGTGTTTTTTACAAAACCAGAAAGTTTCACCGGTTTGCGTATTTTCACAGTCCATGTGATCTTTTATAATTGCCAAGTCACTGTTGTAAGTTATTAATTAAAATAATTAGCTTTGCATTATTGGCTTTAAATGTTGAAGTCAACGTAATAGGCACTAATGCAGTACTTATTTATACTAATCTACACAAAAAATCACCACTATGCAAGATATTATGAAAAAAGTACATACATTGATCCGTAAAATAACTTGTCCCCCCATAAGCGAAAAAAATGTAATGCATACTAGTCGCCGCACTTCAGTGCGACGTTAATTAACGTTACACGATATTGATTGTCACAGTTCACGTAAAGCAGGAAGTGTTCACGCTATGATCCGCAATAACAATGGACGAGTTTCCGTGTCATGCGCGTTGTGTAAAAATAACGACAGAGCCAATGTAGGTGGCATAGATACCCGAGAGGTTTACGAAAAAAAAATATTATCGTTTTTAGTATCATACTATTTTATAAAATTGCTCTTGGTGATTGTAATCGTTTTAGAATATACATATTTATCGAATGGTATTTTTCGTTATAATATCGGCATTTGGCCTTAAAAATAGTGTCACATAATCTATAAAGATTGTATACATTATATTTAAATAAGAACCTAAACAGCCTTATCTAAAAATGTAAATAATGTTCGTTAATTGAAAACAATAGGCGTTTAAAACGCTTTTCATCGATAACTTAACAAGACGTATATATTCGACAAAGTGTTTAATTAAGCATTCAACATTTATAATTCTTCCTAGTTAAGTGGTAGCACATATGTTTTTGCTTATAAGATCCCGGATTCAACCACCATTGCTTATTTTGTATTATAGTTTCGTATTATATGCTTTTTAGCGCTAACAGTTTTGATACTAATTGTATTTTACCAATATTTAAAAAAAAGAAAATCAGTGACCAAGTCCCTTAAAAAGCGTTTTACCTATTTATTTTATTTCGATTGAAACGAAAGCCTCGGGCTTATTGAAACGCTTTTGCGTACGTTTACTGTGCCAAGAACCAGTACTTGGAGTCTTTGAGGGAGATCTCAAGAACGCTCGCACAGTGGGGATCGAACCCGTGATCCCCATGTTGCTAGGCGGAAACCATATTCATTTCTGCACGGCGGGCTTCATAATCACTCAAATAGAAGTGGACAAATTGCTTTTGCAATGCAGGATAATATATATGATTTATGACTTATACAAAAGATTTTTACATTAATGTATTCGTCAAAGAATTGGCAAATTTAAAATCAGACATAATCAATTAGGCCACCGCTTCATGCAAAAGTCTATTTGAAAGCATTCCCGGGCGTTTTTGTGAGATTTGGAGCTCATAATTTAGGGCATGTAAATATGTTCTTCGTTCTTTCGATTGATTGAACAACCTTATTTGAGGCATAAAGTGCAGAACAATTAAGCCCATGCAAAAGGTAGCGGTTATTTAAGGATTCGCGTTATAACCTTCTGACTCAGATACATAACTTAAGCGGGATTTAACCATGGACAAGTAAACGTTCATTCCCTTTACCATGTATTCAGGTACAATAGTTGTCAGCTAAGTGACAATACGTAACACTGTTCTAAACACTTTGTACTGGTACAACTGTTAACAGTTTTCCTGAACAAGTATGATTAGTTTGTTAATATTGCCTTATGTATACCTTTCGAAAACATGCACATTACAACAAATTGATTTTTCAATTTATCAAGATTCATATTAAATTATTAATAATGTCTAAATGTTAAGCCTCTTGGATTAGGAGAGGGGATTCAGGTCATCTTTCCCACAATAAGTGATCCTTTCAAACAAACAAACAAATATTACCTAGATGTAAACAGTGCTTATTTACATTGATTTTATATTCATTACAATGAACATAATTATTTGGCACATTTAATGCATCTTTATTACATTTATTATCATTTCGTTGACACTACTAAAATGAATTTCTTGACCGAGTCAATTACTCTACCTAATCTACAAGACATGACGCTACTAAGAACCAATTGATAAATGTCAAAACTTGTTGTGACTAGCAAGGGATATAATGTATACGCACCGGATTGAGAATCGACCAGACATAGCCATGAAATACCGGGGTATCCAGGCGCCTGAAACAGCCGATTGCCAAGGTTAATCGAAAAATGATTAACAAGTTAATTGTGATTGTATGACATAGTGCAATTAATGTTATCTAATATACCGTTGCTAGGTATGATGTTTTACCATCTCTAAACCGAAACTGTGAACTCGGTTGTGAATGAATTACGATTTAATAAGGGTGCTATATCACGACATTTAATTAATTAAATACGTCGGGTACATTTTCATTTTACCAACGTATTTTATTTATATTGGTTATGAGCTAATAACACTTTTTCATTAACATGCAATAAGTTATCTTAATAATTAAAAATAATGATTTGTGGAAACAGTAATGGATTAGGAATACTTACCTTTCATTGTAATCATAATTATTGATTTTTTTTTTTAAATCATGTTCGGAACATGTTTCTCAGTGGTTTGATGGCGTAAAGTGATTTATTTTAGTAAAACGTTGAACTGATGGGTTATCCTATTTAGGAGGCAGCGGTACTTTCGATATGCTGGAATCTGCATCATTCACTAGTGCTTAAGACATAATTCGTAATAAAGAGTCGTAACAATAAAGTCATGTTGAACGATTTTAGCGCAGTGGGAATCCATTTGAGTATTTAGAATACCCAGTTTTAGATTGCCCAGTTACAATCACGCTTTAAAATCCTTGTCGCAGAATTACAGGGTCAGAACTCGGTAACTAAATTGTTTGGGGAAGACATGATTGACTATCAATAAACATATATAATACAGTATTGCATTCAAGATGAGAAAACAAAACTAACGAAATAGTAGTGTCATGATAACAGGGAAATACATAGTTTAATTATTACTAAAACACGTGTTTAACGTATTCGATCAAGGCGTCTTGAAATCGTACCTAGAAATCTCAATATGCTATATATTAAGCTTTAAATAACGAACTTTTGCCTCAATTTGGAATCGAAAAGTTTTTTGCCTAGATGTTCCATTAACAATAAGAAATGAATTGTCTAAGACCTGCGTCAAGCAAAATGGGTCTTATGCCATGTGCGATCAGCCTAGCTATAGCCCAGCATGCAATCTCTCAGTCTGATCAGGAGATATATAACTAAGCCATATATACTTAGTGATCAGACACCGATTGCGAACATGCGCAAGCTGGGCTGAGAGCTACGCCGGCCGAAATACCATAATTACAATTGTCGTATGACACTGCTCTTTTCGCGTGATTTCAATTTGTCGAAATCAGCGTGTCAAATTTTACTATGCTATATAACGAGGAGATAAACCTTTGAAGAACAGATATGCTGTGATCTCCCGTAGAATACTTTTGTATCCACGAATATTATCGTGTGGTCTATATAAAACGTGCACTTAATGACACACATTTCATGCGGTGGGTACACGTCTTACAAGTGAAACGAAACAACAGCATTTACACATTTGTTTTCCAATCATTTATTTACAAACTTAAATTTTCAAACTGTATTTCAGGATAAACGTCGACTATACATTTTTAAAGATATATCTTGCTTCCAGTCAAAACAGGTATGTAAGGACTTATTCGATAATAACTTACTCTATACAAAAGGAAATAGTTAATTTTCTAACTGTACTTTAAAGTATATTCTTCCAAATTGCATACTTACTAACACATTGGACAGTTCATGAGTTTGAACTGACACTGCTCTATGTTCCTAATAGTATATGCTAAAACAAAGATCGCTCCAAAACTCTCGATATAAGTGTTGCTTTGTTCCTGAAATTCACAGAGCACACAAACTATTGTTATGGCATGCTTGCTGCTGTAAGATTTTCATAGAGGATTTGTGGGAACACCAGTATACCAAAAACGTCCCTGCATGAATCAAGATCGACACATCCTCTTTTTCTCGCGCCGGAAGGGAAAACTTCCGTAACGCTCTTCCGGTCCACAGGAGCCACTCTGAAGACTGTTCCAGACAACCTGAGAGAAAAGCAAGAAACTTAGGACGGACAGACAGACAGACAGACAGACAGACGGACGGACGGACGGACGGACGGACGGACGGACGGACGGACGGACGGACGGACAGACAGACAGACAGACAGACAGACAGACAGACAGACAGACAGACAGACAGACAGACAGACAGACAGACAGACAGACAGACAGACAGACAGACAGACAGACAGACAGACAGACAGACAGACAGACAGACAGACTGCGAAACACGCTGAGAAACATACATATAAACATTGACACAAAGACAGACACACAGACACACACTCAGTTTCTAGTACAGCCACATTACCGCATATCATACGTTACAATAAAAGACTATCGGATGGATTGAGAGTTTCTCATGTGATGATACCAATTAGTTGCAATATTCAAATAATAAGTAAATTCAAAACCAAGCGTTAATCATATCAGGTTTAATAATCTATATACAGGCACTTAAATTTGCGCTTTGAAATGAATGCAATATATCAATCGAGCATTTGAACTGTCATTGAAAGCCTTTCAAATGTGTGAAGTGCTTAGTTTATGTTACATCGTATTTTAAATTGATCAATATTACAATGCACCAACAAAGGCTATTGTTTAAAATTAAATTATTTAAATGAATGCAAGACCACAAGCGCGTTATTGTTCGATGTTGGATAGTTGCCGTGGCGGAGATATTTAGCCTCAAATGAAAAAAATGCACACAATACATAATTATATGTCCCTCTAAAACGTTAGAATTAGTACCCGAACAGTGTTACACCTTGTTATTTCAGCAAACGTTAAACGAAAAATACATAGCCATCATTTGCTAAAGGGATGGAAAGACTAATAACTATATGCTACATACTGCTAACAATTTCTGTTATTAAGTTTTAACGGTTAAAAGATGTATACATATACAGCTCCAAAGCTTTACATAGAGCTGTGTTTATATAATTTGCATTGTAGTATATGCATGCATTTATTTTGTTTTTAACCTAAAACAACCTGATTGTGTCGAAATAAGTACTTAACGTTTATCAAAGGAATCATATTGTTTAACACGTGTTCGGTCATTGTTTTCGCAGGCTTTCTCAACCGTTTTGCAAATTGTAAAGTAATTCGTTGTGACTCGTTCGTTTCCCGAAATTGTTACGTGCAAAATCAATGCGTTAAATAACTATTCCGGATTGCAATGTAATACGAAATCACGCTTACAGTCAATGGATAATTTGTTTATATGATGTCTTAGTCGTGTTTTCGACAATGAGCCCATTTGTGGTATTTAATAATTCATCAACAATGTTAACAAGGCCAAACCCGTTAAAAAAGAGAAGTGATATAATACGAAACTCAATTTCGAAATTTTTGCTGCACATATCAGATACAACATACGTTGCGCATAGTTTCTGCATATCCGAGTACACTTAACTACATCGTTGTCGTTCCAATGGCTGGGTTTAAATAAAATAGCTGCCCCTGCTGCTGATGATGATGTTATATTTACTTTCTAAGCATATGCCCACATTAATGATGAAGAGGTTAGCGCAGTACATACACTTTTATAATATTTGAATATTTAATTTGACATTTGTGATGAAAACCATGTCCGTGTCAAGTTATTGCAGGTAATAAGCATTGGTATCATAGGACGGGCGCGAGAACGCACTCTTTAATCGGATGCATGCACTCTAGGACGGCAGACACAAACATTCGTCGAAGCCTTTCGCAACCTGTACGAGCTTATCACCTTTCAGCTGAACACAAATGGGGGACATGTACAAATAATTAACGAACATGCCGTTAAATTTAAGTATCAGACTGTAATGCTTTTCACCTGCATTGTTCTTGTATTGCGTACCCGAGCTAAATACCATACTTAAAATGCACTACGGAACCTAGTGACATAGTTTTTAACCCGGCATGACCCATATTTAAACATGACCTAGATATTGTCTAGACACAAATTCTGACCAAGTTTGGTGAAGATCGGATGAAAACTGTTTGAATTAGAGAACGGACACTGCTGTGGACGCCGCCGCCCGCCCGCCGCCCGCCCGCCGCCCGCCGCCCGCCCGCCACCCGCCCGCCACCCGCCCGCCACTCGCCCGCCACCCGTCCGCCCGCCACTCGCCCGCAACCCATCCGCCGCTCACCCCCGCCCGCCCGCCGCCAGCCGCTCGCCCGCCGCCTGCCCGCCGTTTTCAAAAACGAGCGTATAAAAATGGTTACAATAAAACAGCATATTTATTTAAACTTAAATGTCTACATCAAAACAAAAAGTTAACATAGAACACAAATAAAATAATTTGATTCTACTTGGGCTCGAACCTTGGGCCCATCACATGTGAAGCCAGCGTGTAACCACTACACTACGGAACCGCTTGAAAAATCACTTTGTAACTAAGATTTTCAGGTAGTGGGAGCCTTATGGGTACTTTTCCTGAAACACTTTTTGTTATTATTTCCACATACTAAATTGTATATCACAACTAATTTAACATTTTTTTAACCATCCGGTTAACTTTTTATACTTGGTTGAAAACACCTACCCCTTGACTCGGTTGGACTTTTTCTATGGATTTACCCATTGTTGTAATGGGATTTACATTTATTTTAACAAATTAACTTAATAAACGAACTCGATTGGATTTTGTTAGTAGAGACAGAAATAAAAAAAGTGTCATTGAAAGAGAATTGTGCCTTTGATGTCCAATAATATATGCACTGATCTGGATAAAATGGCAAAAACGACAACAAATGGTTCAGTGACATGAAACTTAATTACGTATTTTGTCACTTTTTGCGTGATTAAATGCAGGAAGTTTTACCGTTTCTATCTCAAGAAATTTTACTTTGAGGATGCCTACCCCAATTCATTTTCACGCAATGAATATAAGTATAAATTTGTATATCATTTCTTTTTGGGGGTTTACTAGTTGCTTATTAAAAGATACAGTTATAAACAATGACATGTGAAGAAAATGACGGGTGCCACGTTCGGCTGCGAAAGCTTGTCAGAATTTTTTTTAGAGGTCACAGTGACTATGACCTTTAACCTAATGACCCAATATGCGAGTGGCGTGCAGAACTCATCAAGGTGCATCTACATATGAAGTTTCAAAGTTGTAGGTGGAAGTACTTTGATGTTATAGGCAAAGTTTAAGTTTTATATTAGAGGTCACAGTGACCTTGACTTTTTACCTAGTGACCAAAAATTGGGTGTGGTGTGTAGAACTCATCAAGTTGCATGTACATATGAAGTTTCAAAGTTGTAGGTGGAAGCACTATGATGTTAGAGGCAAAGGTAAACTTTTATATTATAGGTCACAGTGACCTTGCCCTTTGACCTCGTGACTCAAAAATGGGTTTGGCATGTAGAACTCATCAAGGTGCATATACATATAAAGTTTCAAAGTTGTAGGTGGAAAGACTATGATGTAAGAGGCAAAATAAAAGTTTTATATTAGAGGTCGTAGTGACCTTGACCTTTGACCTAGTGACCCAAAAATGAATGTGGCATGTAGAAATTATTAAGGTGCATGTACAAATGAAGTTTCAACGACGTTTGGGGAAGCACTTTAATTTTAGAGCCATTGTAAAGGTTTACGCGCGACGGCGGACGTCGGACGGCGGACGACGAAAACAGCCGAGCTAATAATACAATCTTAAGGTCACCTAAAGTCAAAAGGCAACATATGAATACAAGCGCAGTTCACCACAAAATGTCAAAGTTGTCACAATATTACGTTGCATAAAGATGTATAAGTTATCATGTTTCTTTAAACATGTGGCACAATAATATACAACTTATATTTTAATAAAAACAGCCAGATTAATGACAACTAAATGTACATAATTTACGTGATTTGCGTGATTTTGACTGGCCGCGTGTCATTTGAAAGCCATATTATCTCGTTCCGTCACGTTTCGTCACAGAAAAAACTGACCGATTTTAGGTACCACTTAAGATGAAATATTATTTTGCGTTTGTGACTTTTGGTAGTCCCTCATTGTTTTTAGCAATGAAAGTATCCCTAAAGTCATCCTCTCCGGAACTAGAAAATATGGCTTTCAAATAACACAAGGCCAGTCCATATCCCGCAATGTTTTTAGCTGTTGGTCGCTTTAGAGTTAATCTTTGCAACAGCACGTCTAACAATCTAATGTTCTTTGCCTTTAAGGCTTTTCATGACTTAAACAAACTGAATTATGAATTGCAGTAACAGTAAAAATGTGGGTCATATTGTCAGTACTTTTACATGTTTTAAGCAAAGATCCCAGTGCTTCAACATCATCAGGTGCACTGTGGGCGTTGCAGGTTGCCTGGAGAACAAGTTAACTAGATCTTCCTGTTTGTGCGACTGTCCAGGATTCGATTTTTGAAAACCGGCAAAGAGTCAACAGAACTGCTTACACAATTATAAAACGTTTCAAAACAGTGTGTGTTCAGTAATGCATTAACCAAAACCGATATTTCAAACCTGCGCCCATTATGAGCATTTAAAAAAGGCTCTGAGAAACTTTGCAAGCCACAACATACAATCATGTAGAGATTTTTTAATTGATACACTATGAACACGCATTATGCCATGATCATCAACAGAGATGCCAATCACTTTCTGAGCTTCTGAAGAAATTGGCACTGTTGTCTTCACATATGTTGAGAACTCAAAACCCGTCATCAAATGCGCAGCAGCAATCTGGGCATTTCTGCACCTCGAACTGAAATACAAAATTAAATTCACACAATGCTTATTTCATGAATTGTATAATTCCCTTTTAAATTTCATTCTGATGCCTTATATGATCTTTGGTTATGAGACAAATCAATTTTCAGCACAACAAGCACATTACATATTGAAAGTCGTTGAGCTCAAATGATCGCTTGTGAAAAGAATTCTCCATTTATATGAATAGGTCAGAATGTTTATATACCCATGCTCCTTCATAAGATATATTACTAAAAGTAATGAATTCCGTTTAAAACAAGAGATCTGTTTGTCAGAAACACAATGCCCCCTAATGCACCGCTTTTTTACATTTGACCTTGAAAGATGACCTTGACCTTGACCTTTCACCACTAAAAATGTGCAGCTCCATGAAATACAAATGCATTCCAAATATCAAAATGCTTTGTTAAATATTTCAAAAGTTATTGCAAATCTTTACTATATTAAAGTTTTAAATTTTCGACCTTTGACCTTGAAAGATGACCTTGATCTAACCTTTCACCACTGAAAATGTGAAGCTCAATGAGATACACATGCATGCAAAATATCAAGTTGCTATGTTCAATATTTCCAAAGTTATTGCAAAACTTTACAATATTAAAGGTTTAAATTTTTCACCTTTGACCTTGAAGGATGACCTTGACCTTCCACCACTCAAAATGTGCAGCTCCATGTGATACACATTCATGCCAAATATCAAGTTGCTATGTTCACTATTTCAAAAGTTATTGCAAAATTTTACTATATTAAAGTTTTAAATGTTTGACCTTTGACTTAGAAGGATGATCTTGACCTTGACCTATTACCACTCAAAATGTGTAGCTTTATGAGATACACATGCATGCCAAATATCAAGTTGCTATATTCAATATTTCAATAGTTATTGCAAAACTTTATTATAATAAACTTTTAAATGTTTAACCTTTGACCTTGAACTATGACCTTGACTTTGACCTTTCAACACTCAAAATGTGCAGCTCCATAAGATACACATGCATGCCAAATATCAAGTTGCTATGTTCAATATTTCAAAAGTTATTGCAAAACTTTACTGTAATATTAAAGTTTTGGGTCAGAATGACAGACAGACAGGCCAAAAACAATATATCCCCGACCTTTCGATCCGGGGGCATAAACAATGTAATATTTGGAATATCTTTTAATATTTATAATAACAATCACAAATATTTAAATAATGTGCCTGCCCTGGGGTTATAACCAAAAATCTTTTTAAAAATGTAATTTTTACAAACTATGAACACAGCGCCTTTAATAAAACAATTAATATTAATATGTTGCATGTTCATCTGGAATAGGAAATAAGAAGACAGTTGATGAGAAAAAATACAAACATTTGGCACCAGAATAGTCAATAACATTGTATTACAAGTTAGTTTTTACACTTACTCCATTTCTTTCACATAAGCATCAATGGCAGCCTTGTTAGACGACGCAGTTGAGATTTTCTTGATGGCCTCCCCAGCACGAGCCTCCATCTTCTTAAGATTTCTTTTTGCAATAAGCCTTACGTTTAGAGTGGTTAGCAAGTTATGTACCTTCACCGGCCTGCCCAAACTGACTTTCATTTCTGAAAAGAGAATTGAAAATGATATGAACATGAAAACGAAATAAGGCCGTAGTTATTTAATAATGCCGTCACAATTTATTTTCATATACACCTTTGGTATCATCATTACATTATTAAATAGCATGAATTAGCAATCAATTGGATTTGACAACACAAATGCGAAACTCAATTTGAAAACTGAATATGATGGACACCAGAATGTTTCCTTATATATAACACGATAAACAAATAGTCACTGGGAATAACACTTCGAATTTAAAGGGGTCTGAAAATGTGTACGAAGTCAAAAGATCAATGGCGATTGTACAATGATTAAACATTGATAGAAATGGAAGTTTGAAAAATGAAGACATGCATGCCTGTTCCAAGCTTGGTATTTACGTCAAAGCATGGCATTCCCCTGATCTTGAGATGGTGCTGCTTTCCATAAGCAACACGGATGACTTTTTTAGAGTCATGGTTTTCACATACAACGTACAAATAACCACTGAGGCCATTTTGTAGTTCGCCGGCAATGTTATATATTGTCAAAGGAATGAGACACAGATTACAAAACTGACCATGATGTAATTTGTTCAGCAAAACCTCCAGCTCAACGAGTCAATCAATCTTATTCCATCCCCCCACCAACTTCTGATTACTCTTCTCACGCCATTTAGAAAATGCGAATAGCTTTTACGTGAGTCATTTTCACACAAATCGCCATCGCAGAGCTCGGTAAATGAATAATTGTTATCGAACACAACGTCGTCGATCGGTGTTTGCTTCTTTTTTGATTTTGCCAATCGCTCGCTTTTATTTCGCACTTTCATTTTGCTAAGAAAATGTCAACAACCGTGACGTCATAAACACAAACATTTTTTATGAAACTCATTAATTTAACTTATAGTTGTATTGCATAGTTATTAAATCTTAAAGAGATAAGCAAATTTAACTCTTACATAAAAAACACAAATGTTTTTCGTGTATTTAGTATAATTTCCGGATTTTACCGTAGATATCGCTAATAGCCGAAACGTTTTCCGAATACGGCGATTTCGACCGACTATTCCCGATCTCACTAGGCACTTACTGCCTTAATAAATGACTGTAGTGTAACGGTTATCAATAAAGCAATTAACCGTGTAATCGCTGTCGTCTTGTAAAATTGAAGAAAATACGCGTTAACCAAAACTCGAACAGCAAAGGTCTGCGCTATTGTTAGAAAAACCACAAATACATATATTTTGATTATGTTGTGTTTTTATACAAACTTAAACCAGAAAATTTCGCGTATTTGCCCAGTCCCGGTGATCTTTCCCCTGTGATCAGTTACTAATTAAAACAATAAGCTTTGCATTATTGGCAATACATGTTGTAATAAATGTAATAGGCACAAATGCGGTACTTATTTGCACTAATTTACACAAAAAATCACCACTATGCAATATATTCTTAAAACATATATATTCATATATACATTGATCCGTAAAATAACTTCTCCTCCCATAATCGAAATAAAACGCATTACGTACTAGTCGCCGCACTCCAGTGCGAAGCCATTAATAACAAATGAAAGGCTTACTTGCGTATTGTCATGTCCTTATTAAAGACTCACTCCTCTACTTAGAAGTTCTATTGTCACGAAAAACACAATGCCAAAAATATTATTTGTTGTGAGGCTATATCATGACCGGAACATTGACCGAAATAAAGAAAAATAATAACTGACATTTTAACTTTTTGTACAAAACAGTTTACGTGATGTGGACAGCAAGAACGCCAGAACATATTGTTTATGCTTTCTCAAGGATTTGTACAATAAATAATATCATTAATATGAGTAATGTTGTGCTCGTTATCTGGTTATATTGTAATATTGAAACCTCAGATGCATTTCCTAAGGAAGAAAACCATCCTTTATGTTAAATGTACATGTGATTTCTAAATACGCATGCCGCCTTTACATATTATCAAACCCCAATTTGTTATAAAAGTAAAACCTGATTACGAGTTGTTGAAGTGCTCCTTTTAAACTGCATTTCGTCTGTTAGAAAGAACTCCAGAAAAAGTACAAGGGGATTAATTGTTGTTACAATAATTACCGACCACTGGAAAATATATAAATGCGAGTATTGTCAGTTTCAGATAATGTCCTTCATGCTGTATTATTAACGATTTTAGAATGCATATTTCGATAGTGTTTCGATTCACATTGTGAAATCATAAGCCAAGAATACGATTATTTCCACCATCGATCAATTTATTATAATAACCGCAAGGTGAATTTTTGTAAACCTGGGTAATAAACGATGTGTTTTGTTCTATCAGCTTAAGACTATAAATCCTGATTGATTTACCATACATTTGCTAGCTATTGTTGTTTTAGTAATTGAAGACGACTGTTCGCAATTTTGCTATAAGTTTTGGGGTACTTGAATATTAAGAAATTGTTTAACATGTCGAAAATATAAAGCATAGTAAAGTAAATTGTAAAAATATAAAAATTTGGTGATTAATCTTAAATCATATATCACAAGTGTAAACGTGCACGATTGTAACATTGAGTCCTCAAAATTAACTAAAGACTACTCATCTCTCTATGCGAAGTGTTGTAATTTAAGTTTAGACCACTCAACAAATGTAAAAATAAATCAGTATCAAATTGTACTTATTTTGTTTATTGGTCGTTTAAAAGCGGTCATCTAACATAATCTCTTAAAGTTCCGCCATATTATTTGAATTCCCTTCGAGCTTTATATTTATTGTAATAATTATGAAAATACTATACTTACCGGAATTCTGACTTCTTTAAACATGTCACACTCTGTTAACTTCAATCTAAAAATGTCGTTTTGTAATATTGTATTTAAAGTAATGTTATCATATAAGAAAATATTCCTTTATTGGATTTCAATTATATTTTTTGCTTGGGTGAAATGGTTCTGCGAAGGCTGTGTTTTAATTTACGTGACTACTATACAGTCTTCGACACATGGACATGCACATAGTACCATAGTCAATTTCAAGCTTCTACCTTATAGATTATAACGTTATAGAACGACGAACACATGGGCAGGTGCAATGTAGAGCTTCATGCACAAAGGTCCCACGCTGGGCGCCATTGTTGCCGGGTGGTGAAAAGTATGCAGCCAGTCCGGGATACGGACCCGAACATCCCGCCTTCAGTGCGAGTGCTCTAACGATTAAGCTAACAGGGCCGCTTACGCATATTATCGCGTAGTCTGCTTATATGCAATACGTTGACACAAGATATTACCTGAAACAAACATATACCTTACAATATGCACACCCGTTTTATAAACTGTACTGAAAGCATGATTATTTAATAACTTGTTATATTTTACATCGCTTAATGTCATAGTTTTTCCCCACCAAAACGAAACTGGGACATTACTTTATTATCCGTATATATAGAGTACTCGGTGCAGATACTTGCCCAACACATAGATAGATTAAAGAACCGTTTAATGTACAGACGGTCATTAAACATACAAGGCCTGGTAGTAATTGCAAATTATGATTACATTACGTCCTAAATATTGGGCGGATTTTATTTCGTAATTCGTTAATTCTAAATATGTATTAATTAACTGCATACTATTATACAATAAAATTTATTTCCATTTCTTATGAGCATGTCACAAATGATATTATTATAAATTCAACAAACTTTTAATGCGTAAAGCGTGTGTGTATAAGGCATCGATTGGCTTTTGAAATCGTTGAGTTTCTGTTCAGTTGAGTTCACTAGGATTGCTAAAAATGAGCACTTTGCAGTTTGATGAAAACACCTTGCGACGATGTCTAATGTAGTCAGAAACCCGGTGAATGGAATACTTGCGTAATTGTATATTTTAATTATTGTATTGAAGTCATATCTTATGAAGTATTTTCATAAGTCATTAACTATTTACGAACTACAACAACTAGGACATTAGTGCATTTGGTTTTAAGCAGTTGTGTTATATAGGTGAATTTTATGTACGTCAGTCTGCCACCTGCATGTAATTTGTAAGAAGGTACATCGATAATTTTAAATTGTATGAAATCTTATATATGGGCTATTTTATGTCACTGTCACCTTATATCTTAAATATATTTCCTATATTAACGACATGCGCGCGCTAACATTATATGTGTCGTATTCGATTCCGTTATCAATGTATTGTATAAAAATAATTATTCATTTTCTGACTGCGTTTGTGGATTTTCGTTGTTTGTGATATTAAAACCAACGCATCGGAACGAAAAAGAACGAGTTGCAGACTATGCGAACAGTACTATTATCAACCATAAATGTAAACATTTTTTGGATTGAAATGGGAATTATATTTATCACGCTTTGCTAATGCTGAAGTCGTGTTCTAAATATTTGTTATGGGCTTATTTAAGAAAACGAGTGTGCTAATTATCAAGATTTACAACGAAGATATCCGACAATATCCTTTTCAGTAAGCATGGAGTCGTGTTACTACGCAATCCTGATTAATTCGCCTTGATTTGACACGTACACTTTTTGTAAAAAGAACGAGTCTTTCTAAACTATTTTTAACCTGCCGATTTGTTAAGAAGGAAGCATCTGCTAGCCTACGAAATAAATACTAAAAACGCGTAAACAAAACTGATATTCAAAATGAACATGAAATTATTAATCTTGCAATAATCAACGTTATAATTCTTATTTTGCAAATATCAACTGGCTTTTAGTTAAGATTGAATAATATGAGAAATTATAATAAATACGTGCATTACAATTTAAACATAAAACTTATGATTTGATTTAAAGCGTAATTGTGGTGTACGTATATATATGTTAAACTGCATTATTTAATAACTGAATATGCATTTTGTAAACAAAAACGTGTTTGTCGAGCAACGTGTGCGAGTATAAAATTACAGCTTCTTCACATGGAATATTTGCTGATAGTTTACGATAAAACACAGTTTTGATACCAATTTAATCAATTTAGGGAGACCAATATGTATTGTTTGCAGGTTTTGAATGTAAAGCAAAATATCACAACCACCATCAAACTCCAAACCATGAACCCGCGCTTGGTCTTCCAATTCTGTTTTGTAAAGACATTTCAACAATAATGTTATTCGGTGAATTGCAAAATTGATCAATAACTAGAAATTTGAATACGCTGTGACTTTACAAGCATTTGAAGTGCTTTCAAGCGCAGTTTATTTGCTCAATCATTCTTTCAGCTGATAACGCAAAATTGACTTATTATCATTACGTTCGTAAATCTTAAATGATATCTGAGCTTTCCAAAGGCAAATAAAGGGATATTAGAACACCTGCGGTATCAACAAAGACATATCTCTTATATTTGCCCTTCAGTATATTTTATTATAACTGATAATACTTGAAACGCCATAATTGTGCCAGTGTGTCTGTCAGTTTGTCTATATGTATGTCTGTTTATGTTTCTTTCTGTCTGACATTCTGTCTGTCTGTCTAGACCAACAACGATCCGACTAAAGTCGGTATCTTCAAAGAGGCCGATATGGTGAAAATAGTACAGTGTTGTTCTTCTTGTGAGACTGTTGTGGTATTTGTGCGATTTATTTAGCGGTTTATACTGCAGTATAAGGATTTTACCAATTTCCTGTTTCTAAGGTCATTTGTGACACTGGCTTACACCAATTACTATTGATAACATTTTTTTACGGCTGACATTGTTACAAGCGGCCTTAAATAACGGATTATGATACTCGTCGTATAAACCTACCTAGCTTTAAATATATCGGGTTAAACCAGAACGATTCTTGAATTTGTTTAAGTATACGAATTAAGCAAATGATTCAATCAATATTATATTCAATGCATAGCACTATTTATGATTGGAAGTTGCATAAATGGGTTGTAGATAAAATGTCGAATAGTAAAACGACGGTGAAATGAACGGGCCGAAAGGTTAACATCTTACGCCCCTCTCATATCGAAAGTTGGGGCATATAAAAACGCTAAATATTATTTCTGCGATATACTGGTATTTTTCAATTGTTTCGATTGGTGCAAACAAATGTCAATCACATGCGATCTTATTAATGCTTAAATGTTTTCAGCTTATATTTCAGCCTGATACCCATGTATTCATATTTCGCATATATAATGTTATAGTCATATGTCCTTCAAACATATGTTTCAAGTACTGCTTACTGGATAATATGACCGTAACATGAGCATACACGCTTATATCGAATATTAAAGATTCTTAAATTTCACGCCAAGTAATTTATGAAACACATGCATGAACTGTATGATTTTACAAGATAGACAAAAACTATTATTTGTCACCAGGAGTGAATTGAACCGAACGTCCAGATATACAAATTCAAATCAAATAAATATGCACGTTGCATAATTATGTCAGTTGAACTTAAGTTCCCTAATGTTAGGGGTATTCTAATAAAGAGTTCCTGAATGGTCTATGTGTCTGTTTTGCATATTACAATAAATTGCCTAAACATTCCTTGGCGGCTTGTCAATATTTTTACTTCAAGAAAGACTGTAGCCATGTTAAACAATGTAGATGCATTGCAATTCCTGATAATAACACCATTGGCACATATCCGTGATTTAAGACTACCCCATACGTGGGCCTCATTTCAACGAGGATGACAGAGGGCGCCACGATTCACGTGAGG
This sequence comes from Dreissena polymorpha, assembly GCF_020536995.1. Taxonomy (NCBI): domain Eukaryota; kingdom Metazoa; phylum Mollusca; class Bivalvia; order Myida; family Dreissenidae; genus Dreissena; species Dreissena polymorpha. The sequence continues at coordinate 121,516,350 of NC_068359.1, read as the reverse complement.
GGTACGACGGAGAAGCATCACAATGGGTAAATAGTTAGATCAGAAATGCAACAAAATTATTTGCAATTGTATTACACGAACATGATCATTATAAACTCAATAATCAGGTCATGAGCAAGCAACAATATATATGTGACCAATATTTAATGTTGAACATCATTCAATGTTGTCTGTAAATATTTTGAGACTGATGCAAAGTTATGTTCAGAATATTATTTTCCGGATCATTAAAGAACGTGCTAAAATCCTAACGTTAATTTGTATATTGTAATACTAATACTTAAGATTACCGACCCCAGATTTCTGTACCAATACCCAGGTTCCTGATCAGCCTTCAGTGTGGCGGTAGTACGGATCCCAGGAGCGACTGTGCACTGGCCTTCAACCCGCGCTTCAGCGAAAATCAAGTAAAGACGTGATTGTCTATTTCAGTTTTTGATCAACTTGTGGAGTATGTAATGGGACGAATCACTACGAATGTGGGACGTTTTGTCAGAATTGTATTTAATGTGCCTCCTGCAAATTCAAATTCATCTGTTTGCCTGTAAATTGATTGCAGTATATCTTTTAGAGCGAGTGTCCTGCATCCGAAATATCTTGTTTTAGTTCTCTTTATCAAACAAGACTTGATATATTGTAAAAGAACTTCATTACAAAGTAAATTACAATTGTTAACTGAATCTGATATGAAGACGCGTTGGAAATTAATCTGATGTGTGTGAGTCTACGTTCACGTTGAGTATGAATCAAAACAAAATAAAAGTGTCTGCTCTCTAACTTGTCAATTGGTTTAATGATTACGATGAATCGCACCAAGTATATTTACATACTTTAACTAAACATTTAAAATTCGGATCCGGTGCTGAGAGGGGCAATCATTTAATTGGAGAACAATATCAACTATTGAGACCTAAATTCTGCATTTAAATATTGACTTTTGTGATGAAAAGTATGATGACTAAAATATTATCAACGTTTTCAGCATAACTAAATTTCAATATAACAATATATATTGACGATGCATTTAAGCAAAAAGTTGCATGTGCTCTTATCGCGGTTATGTAACTATTCCTGAAAATAAAAACAGTATAATAATTGGTTAATTTGTGTTACTAAAATAAACAAATTTGGTGTTCCGAGTGTTTTGCTTTTCTTTCAGGTCATCAGAAATAGTCTTCAGAGCGGCTCCTGGGGACAGGAAGAGCGTCACGGAGGTTTCCCCTTCCGTAATGGCGAATACGTGGAGGTGTCGATCGTTGTCCATTCAGGAAATTGATCGGTATAGATATACACCTAAATACAATATTATCAATAATTTAAGATAGCATATGAATATGCAATAGTTTGTGCGCTTTTAACGTTGCATCATCATATCGATGGTTTACGCGTGAAACTATTAATCATATAGATAATTATAAAGCACCTGCAACAGTTGCACGTTAAACCAACGTGTCATGACATACATTTAACTTAAAGCTGTGGCCAATTTTGTTAAATGTTTGATTTTTAAGTATTCATATTTACAAAGAAAAAGTATTATACTTGTTTCGAAATATGACCGTGGTAAGTATAGAACACGGCCTCAAGTAGCTAGATAAACTGGAAAATATTTAACACTTGAGTACCTACATGTATCTAAAATTGGCATATATATTGCCAGCTACATACTATATGCTCTTACTGCTGAGCTTAATTGCATCTTCAGGTGAAAGTGGATGGACGCCCTTTCTGTGACTATAACCATCGCATCCCGCTACAACGCGTAAGCCACATCTCCGTCGAACAAGGTATTCGTATTCAAAAAACATATCGAACTTATTTTGTATCGTTTTAAAACGCCCTATCGTAACTTATTCCAAACTTCATCACATACGTTCTTAGCGACTGTTACTAATTAAAATTGACTGATATATGTCGTTTATGCATATTGTCTTATTATATATTAAATATTAAACCCTATTCGATAAACCTTACTAAGTTTTCTGTTTCAGGCCCCTGCATACCCAGGTATTCCAACTGGACTTGGCGGGTCAATCCTCAATCCGGTGCGTATATACTTATATATTTTTCATATCTCAGCACGGGTATCTATCGATTAGTTCATAGTAGCGCCATGTCAATAATAATACAAGTTACGTCTATGGTCTTGATGAGCCTTCAAGTGTATAAATGTAATGTAGACTCATAGAATTGGTCACATATGTGCATTTGAATGAAAACAACATTTATGATTATATACAAAGTGTTCATCTTAGTCATTACCATTATTGTAATTTTAAAAACCTTTTATATAAGTGCTTTTCTAATAAATATTGTATCATGTGCATCTCTTGGATATTTGTGAAATATGTTCATATATATTGCAGTCCATACCGCTCGTGTACAACATGGGATCCGTCCATGCTGGCAAAATGATCTTTATAAGCAGTATCCCTCATCCTAATCCCAGCAGGTTAATATGCAGTTTTCCTGACAATCGTTACAGTATTAACAGTATGATATTTATAAGCGGTACCCCTCATCCTAATCCAAGTCGGTTTATATGTATTCATTTTTAATAAATTTATATACATAACAAATACAAATCCAGGATTAACTTTACATCAGGTTCACCGTAAACTTCGAGAGCGCACCGAACGGGCCGGACATTGCCTTCCACTGCGACTTTCGGTTCAACTTCGGTGAGAACCATAACGTGGTCGTTCGCAACACCAAGACGAGCAATAGCTGGGGGAAAGAAAAGCGCTTATCAGTTATTTCCCCTTGGTTTCCAATACCGTTTTCGAGATGATATTCCTCGTGGAGAATCAAGGCTTTAAGGTGTGTGTTTGTTGCATATGGTTGCATTTTAATGTTTCAGGTACATGTAATTCAATATTTGTTATTCAATCGTTCAGTTGTCATTTTCCTTCATAAATAATGACAACAAAGAGACACCAGGAATGAAACCTTTGTCACCATTCGATATTGATGTGTTTAAGAAAAGTAACATATCACTCACCGAGACTTTAAAATATACATACAAAGACATCTTTACTATTCATAAACAATTATTAAACAAAAACACGCAGTCATGGCACCGAAAAAGATACCATCTGGAAGAAGCCGCGCTACATGGTGCAGAACAGTTCTCACTTGTGTTCATTGAAATTAAAAACATATGTTAAAATACGTGTATAAAACAGTGTCACTAAACAAACATAAACATGGCCTAAATTGTATATGCGATATGTCCATAGTATGTATGGCATTTGTTTAAACACTTGTTTAATAACAACCACAACTATTAATATTGAATTGGTTTAAATTAATTGTAGTGACGATGAAAGAGCCAATTGAGTTTAGCCCGAGTCTTCTAGAAGAAAAATAATTTGCTTTGTTGGCTAAACAAATTTTTGCTTAAGTAACAATAAATGAGTTAGTAGCATACGCATTATTGTTGTTGTTTTATTTCAATTTTGATAATTAATAAACAAACATGTATTTTGTATATTTGTACAAAAGATGTTAATTTGCTTGTTTGAACATTACATACAATGTACTATATCATTTCTTGACCAAACAATGAACGAGTCTCTTGAAATAAATTAAATATCAGTGGATGGCGATAAAACAAAACATATTTTCTGATAATGCTTCTTGGATATCATTATTCGTTTAACAGGTTATGCAGATAATGTTAAACATTATAGCATCTAAGATTTTGTACAGGTTTCATTTGCTTTTTCCTCAAATAAATAACTTTGGATATTATGTAATTCTGTACTGCTAAGAGCGTTGACAAACATGTATTCATATCCCTTGTTTTGCAGGTTGCAGTGAACAACAACCATCTTCTTGAATACAAACACAGGATGCAACCACTGAGCAAGTTAACATGGCTGAGAATAGACGGTGACGTCAGAATCACGCACGTGCGCTTTCAATGATATCTTTATATCATAGCATTCAACTGAACATCCAAAATCTATGGAAAACATTTCAGTGAACTACTTAAAATGTCGTTATTAAGAATGACTTTGAAAAAAGTTCATTATTGAATGTAATATTTGTGTACCATTAGTGTGTTTAATATAGACTTTTGTGTTTTATTGATATACGAGTAGTTCATCCGCAGAATATGTGAACTGTACGTTTATTGTTTCGGAAGCGATAGAGGTAATCATTTGTTTGGTTTGATTTCTTTTGTTACAAATGCCAACAGGAAATGTTCTAGTTTTAATGTAACGCCGAATATCGTGTTGTACATATTTAATTTTTCATTTGAACACACGTGCCTTTGTTACACTACCAAAACATATGATCATCAGAATATGGACGTCAATGTTGGTATGGCATTTGTTCTCAATATAAATTATGCCACATTAAACACGTTTTCTGTTTGCAATAAGAGCAATATTTTTCACGCAAATCATAACCCGTTTCCTCGTATACATTATTGCCAATGATTTAGAATTTAGTGATAAGGCTAACATAATTTCTTACTACGTTATTTATTAAACATGACGCTGATTCCTTTTGCACGTACAATTCATCAAATAAGCAATAGGTGCGCACACTTAGCGTAGTTTACATAAATTGCGTATTCCGTTTCTCCGTTTTTTGTCGGACCATGTTTCGGCGATAAACGCAATCTGATTGGTTACTGTGATTGACAGTTGGCGATTAATCAATTCCGAACGGAAATTCGACCTGAACATGTATGATGCCATAAGGCGGTTTCGCTTTTTCATGCTTACGTTATCATTTTGCTCATGTCATATAAACCAGCATCTGATCAAATAATCTCTACTTTCTGCATTTCATATTAAACATGTGACAGTATTAAAACGACATTAAAGTGGTCATACGATTGCTCATAAATATCATAAAACACGAAGTTGTATTATTCGGTGTAAACGCAGTATTTAATTGAGTGGCAGTGGAAGCCTGTGCGTTTAGACTAGTCGTTGACCCAAATTGCACTGTTTTTTTAACAGCGCTTTGATGAGGACACACGTCACGTGTTGTTCTTTAAATTGTTCAAATGAAACTTCGTGTTTTTGACTACGATTATAAAGCGGCTTTTATACAACCATGCATATTTCGTTTATTCACATACGTATGAATAAAACGATCGCATCTGTCTCGTTTTAAAGTTTGAGGAATACGGCTTAAAATCAAAATGTTCGCCAGGACCACATTTATACTATTTTGTATTAGCTGATAACAATGGACGCATATATCTTATTTTCAAGATAATACCATATACTTGCGTCATATTTATCATCATCTTACTACAAAATAAGACAGCAAAGTGTAAATATAGAATTCCATTTTTTTCAAACGTGTGCGCGATTCATTCTTATGTTTTTGTCAAATAACGTTAGGCACGATCGTAGCTGCCTGTCAAAAACGGAAAACACTTCCTACAATAATAGACTACATGATACTAGTATAATAACAATATCCAAAAGCATAAATTTTATTAAGAAAATAAATACTTTTCGTATTTCAGTCAAAATTCCATCCTTCACAGAAATAACACTGTTTAATGAGGACAAACGTTCTTTCAGTTACATATATTCCTTAAAGTTGTGTTCACCCCTACTTGAAACGGAAGACTCGAGCGATAGAAAAGCCACTGTCAAAATAATATTTGCATTAATACAACATATATAGCAATACAGGTAATTGTTTTTTAAATAATTAAATAAATGGCCGTATACACTATACATTCATTGTAGTCTAGCACAACGTGTACGTGTGTATAATTTATATTCCGCCACTTTTTCCAAGTATATTTACGGTATTGAAAATATCTTCAATAAGGCGATAAAACTGTTGGCACAATTATTATTTTCCTTTATCAGTGTCCTGTTTCAATTTTTGATTAGCACTAAAAAAATAAAATATAACAAAATCTATATTATATGTGTTTATTTTAATAATGATTGTAGACATGGTTCGTTTTTCAATATGCAAGCCCAGTTTGATAGTTAAATCTTATGTTTCGAAACAGATTGGGCATCTCAAAATAATCTATATTAAATTAAAACAAGATCAATGTTTGTGAAACACAATGCCCCCTAGTGCGCCGCTTTGAAGCCGCATGACAGCTATTTTAGAAAAAAAATTACCCTTAACCTTGAAGGATGACCTTGACCTTGACCTTTCAACACTAAAAATTAGCAGCTCCATGCGATCTATTTTCAATATTTCAAAACTTATGACCAATGTTTAAGTTTTGGGACAGACAGACAGACACACACAATGACAGACAGACAGGCAAAACACAATATACCCCCGATCATACAATCTGGGGCATACAAAACAAGAGTCAAGCAACGGATATTGAAACTCGTATATTTATAACTTGATACAATTTTACTATGTTGTCTGTGTTGTTTACGTTTTGTTTTAACATTACATTAATGTAGATATTTTCATATTATAGCTTAATTTCATTGTAGACTAACAGCAAAGAAAATATGTGTGCAAACATATCGCAAAACATCCTAATGTTTTATTTCTGGTTGATATTGGTTCTTAAAACATATTTTACACTGTTGTTTATTTGATGACAAAGAAAATAATGAGACAACAAGAAACGACCTGTGAATCTCAACTCAAATTTAGTGTGCAGATAAGCTTATCTACTTACACACTCAAGATATATAGAGCAAGGTGGGTTTCCTTGCAACAGTGACTCCGACCTATATCCGACTGGGCCTGTAAAAGTCAGAAGCTAGGCCTTTACATAAGCATAAGATTCATTGCAATCTATCAAGTCAAACCCAAGTTATTAAGTGGTAAAATGTTTGTTCTAATATTTTAAGTTACAGTGACCTTGACATATTAAGCCTAAATGTTATGTTCAGAAGCACGGCGGTTAGCTTGTTAGTACAGTCCCCGGTCATACCTATATATATGGGCAGAATCGTAAAACAATATAGCGATTATTGTTTTGGGGTCGAGTACGGTAAAGTACGAAAACAACCTTATATTCATTATTCGACTGACTGTTTAATTCAAACATAAACAAACAAAAAGGCGGATACGGGGGAATTTAGCGGAGAGAAGGTAAGAACACATGCAAATACATCTGTAACAGACGGAAACTTAGTTGCAACTCTGCGTTTTTGCTAAATCTATGTATTTATATTCCATATGCTAGTATTGCTATTAATAGCATTATAATTCACATACCTCGCGACGCTACAATGATTTTCGCCTATTGCATGTATTTATGATCATTTATATATTATTTTATCGATTCAAAACCGATTTGACCATGTGTTCAATATAAACCGTGAGAAAAATATGTTTCAATGAATTTATGTAAAGTTTATTTCTCGATATAGTATCTATATGCGAAATAACTATCTATTCCGCAAACTGTGGCTTTCAGCTTAAACAAACAAAATAAATCTATATGCACAAAGTTGTATGTGAGTGGCGTATACAGCTATGTCCGTTCTATCACAGGCTATATACTGTTAAAGATATAAACCTGGTAGTGATATGCACTTTGATAGTGTACCATTTGGTTTGAAATTAGAATACATTGTATATCGAATTACACGATCACACACTACATGTACAAAATGGATATTATATATATATATATATATATATATAATATATATATATAACTTTTAACACGTGCATATGCAGTCGGACTGTGCCTTATTGCTGAACATTTCGTAAGGATTAAGAAAACTCGCAGTTTTCTATGCGTCTGTTCGTGTCGTTAATGTTGTCACTGAATTGTTTAAGTGTATAACGTTAAGTGGACAGTTTTTAATAAGTAATGATTAATATATGTGTGTTGTGTTAAATATGATTTTCTATCCGTCACTCAATTTTCAATTTGTGGTTAAATAATGTATCATTATTTTATTAGGTAAAAGAAGAAAACTATAAAGCTGTTCGCAGATGTATCGAGAATGTTAAAATGCATTTCAAAGATGCTCGAAATTAAGAAGAGCGTTCATATTGGAGAGAAAACAAGTCCCGACAACGATTTATACTTAACACACAGCCAATATTTGGATTTACCACAAGTTTGGCGCCTCTGAACTAATATCAGTCCATATGAAGGTCAATGTCACAATGTGGTTTTAGTGAGGCGTTTAGTGGTTTAGGTGTTCAAAGTCAAAATCTATGCACGTATCAAAGCTGTGTATGAAGTAGTTTAATGCACTACGGAACGTAATAGTTTTGGTAATTCTCGATAATCGACGGGCGAACGAACGCACGAAAACATAAATAGAAGGACTGACTTGCAAGTTACTGTATACCTCCCGGATTGGTATATGTTCGAGAATTAAATTAACAAATATATTTTTACATTCGACAGTTATGGACTGGAAATTGTAAAGTCAGCAGAAACAAAACTGATTAGAATTGTACTAAATTCAAATAATATAATCTAATAAAATATTAACTTGTGAGTATAATGATTACAATTTAAAGTTATATTATGTGCGTTTTTAACTGTTGAATTGAGCTGAAAAGATTTAACAGGTCAAAATAGTTAAACTGTGGTTACTGACCAATTATCTGCAACTCATCTTGCTACCAGTTGTTTATAAAAATATATTTTATATTCGATATTTTACGTGACTGGTGAGTCCTGTAATCCGAAATGATCCGTAAAACAAAAGTGTGTCTTTGTGTCGTATGAACGAATCTGCACTAAAACTAAATTTAGTATCACATTGTACATGCATGATCAGCTGTCAAACGAAAGTACGGTTGATATTCAAATGCATTACTTTTCTCTTTCCGGGATATTGTTTTCGTATGTTGATGCAGCATTAACAAATATAAGAGTATATGAAGTAAAAACACCAAAACTAAACAACGTTTGCGATAGACGCCTATAAACTGTTAGATGTCCATAATATCACTTTAACCCAAATGAAAATGCAAGTAGCTGTTTTTTATTCAGTGTAATGTCATTCGATTCTTCAGGATAGAAATATTGTTGCATATCAGAGTCCTACCCAGTTAAGTCCAAGAAGAGTAGAAATAAAATTGCAAAACCAGCATCAAAGTTCAATGAAGTTATAACAAGAGATGTGTTCGTCAGAAACACAATGCCCCCTATTACGCCGCTTTGAAATAAATTTGTTTACCTTTCACCTTAAAGGATGACCTTGACCTTAAACTTCCATCAGTCAAAATGTGCAGCTTTTTATTGCGCCGCTTTGAAATTAAAAAAAATGACCTTGAAGGATGACCTTGACCTTGAACTTCAACCACTAAAAATGTGCAGCTTTTTATTGCTTCGCTTGGAATTTTTTTTTTTACCTTTGACCTTGAAGAATGACCTTGACCTTGAACTTCTACCACTAAAAATGTCCAGTTTCATGAGAACGCCGCTTTGAAATTAAAAAAAATACCTTTTACCTTGAAGGATGACCTTGAAATTGACCTTGAAGGATCACTTGACCTTGAACTTCCACAACTCACAATGTGCAGCTTCATGAGAACGCCGCTTTGAATATTTTGTTTACCTTAGACCTTGAAGGATTACCTTGACCTTGAAGGATGACCTTGACCTTGAACTTCCACCACTCACAATGTTCAGCTTCATGAGAACGCCGCTTTGAATTTATTTATTTTGATTTTTGACCTTGAAGGATGACATTGACCTTGAACATCCACCACTCAAAATGTGCAGCTTCATGAGATACACATGCATGCCAAATATCAAGACTATCCGGTGAGAGACTATCATATACGCTAAATATTACGTTCACTACCACGGCTCTCTTTCCGTTAAAGCGTCGACGCAAAGTGGTACCTCAGAGATGAGTGAGCAGATGCATTATCAGGTTGTTTTAATTAAATTGATGACCGCCTGGAATCCCATACAGTTTGAACAATATTTTCAATGAAAATGTTTAGAAGCAATATGACATTATGACTGGCAAATATATATATTAACGATCAAGATGCGTGCTTGTCGCTGCTATTGGTGTCTCCTTGATGAGAGAACAAATCATTTTGACGTATAAAACACTTTACACAATATATCAGGTTATGACAATATTGTGAGATCCACACTTTCAGGAGCTCGTTCCGAACAGGAATTTCAACCATTGTTTAATAACAATAAAACAAAAAAAATGTTATACTTGTAATTTGATTTAAATTAGTAACATTCTTAATGAGTTAAACCTGTTTTAAATAATAAAACATTGCTAGTCACGAAAGGCAAAATCGATATGTCCGTATCAATTACATAAATCGCATGTTAGGACTCATTGAACTTGGCTCCTACACATGTTAAACAAAATACATCGGTTCAAAGAAAACATATCGAACTTATTTTGTATCGTTTTAAAACGCCCTATCGTAACTTATTCCAAACTTCATCACATACGTTCTTAGCGACTGTTACTAATTAAAATTGACTGAAATATGTCGTTTATGCATATTGTCTTATTATATATTAAATATTAAACCCTATTCGATAAACCTTACTAAGTTTTCTGTTTCAGGCCCCTGCATACCCAGGTATTCCAACTGGACTTGGCGGGTCAATCCTCAATCCGGTGCGTATATACTTATATATTTTTCATATCTCAGCACGGGTATCTATCGATTAGTTCATAGTAGCGCCATGTCAATAATAATACAAGTTACGTCTATGGTCTTGATGAGCCTTCAAGTGTATAAATGTAATGTAGACTCATAGAATTGGTCACATATGTGCATTTGAATGAAAACAACCTTTATGATTATATACAAAGTGTTCATCTTAGTCATTACCATTATTGTAATTTTAAAAACCTTTTATATAAGTGCTTTTCTAATAAATATTGTATCATGTGCATCTCTTGGATATTTGTGAAATATGTTCATATATATTGCAGTCCATACCGCTCGTGTACAACATGGGATCCGTCCATGCTGGCAAAATGATCTTTATAAGCAGTATCCCTCATCCTAATCCCAGCAGGTTAATATGTAGTTTTCCTGACAATCGTTACAGTATTAACAGTATGATATTTATAAGCGGTACCCCTCATCCTAATCCAAGTCGGTTTATATGTATTCATTTTTAATAAATTTATATACATAACAAATACAAATCCAGGATTAACTTTACATCAGGTTCACCGTAAACTTCGAGAGCGCACCGAACGGGCCGGACATTGCCTTCCACTGCGACTTTCGGTTCAACTTCGGTGAGAACCATAACGTGGTCGTTCGCAACACCAAGACGAGCAATAGCTGGGGGAAAGAAAAGCGCTTATCAGTTATTTCCCCTTGGTTTCCAATACCGTTTTCGAGATGATATTCCTCGTGGAGAATCAAGGCTATAAGGTGTGTGTTTGTTGCATATGGTTGCATTTAAATGTTTCAGGTACATGTAATTCAATATTTGTTATTCAATCGTTCAGTTGTCATTTTCCTTCATAAATAATGACAACAAATAGACACCAGGAATGAAACCTTTGTCACCATTCGATATTGATGTGTTTAAGAAAAGTAACATATCACTCACCGATACTTTAAAATATACATACAAAGACATCTTTTCTATTCATAAACAATTATTAAACAAAAACACGCAGTCATGGCACCGAAAAAGATATCATCTGGAAGAAGCCGCGCTACATGGTGCAGAACAGTTCTCACTTGTGTTCATTGAAATTAAAAACATATGTTAAAATACGTGTATAAAACAGTGTCACTAAACAAACATAAACATGGCCTAAATTGTATATGCGATATGTCCATAGTATGTATGGCATTTGTTTAAACACTTGTTTAATAACTACCACAACTATTAATATTGAATTGGTTTAAATTGATTGTAGTGACGATGAAAGAGCCAATTGAGTTTAGCCCGAGTCTTCTAGAAGAAAAATAATTTGCTTTGTTGGCTAAACAAATTTTTGCTTAAGTAACAATAAATGAGTTAGTAGCATACGCATTATTGTTGTTGTTTTATTTCAATTTTGATAATTAATAAACAAACATGTATTTTGTATATTTGTACAAAAGATGTTAATTTGCTTGTTTGAACATTACATACAATGTACTATATCATTTCTTGACCAACAATGAACGAGTCTCTTGAAATAAATTAAATATCAGTGGATGGCGATAAAACAAAACATATTTTCTGATAATGCTTCTTGGATATCATTATTCGTTTAACAGGTTATGCAGATAATGTTAAACATTATAGCATTTAAGATTTTGTACAGGTTTCATTTGCTTTTTCCTCAAATAAATAACTTTGGATATTATGTAATTCTGTACTGCTAAGAGCGTTGACAAACATGTATTCATATCCCTTGTTTTGCAGGTTGCAGTGAACAACAACCATCTTCTTGAATACAAACACAGGATGCAACCACTGAGCAAGTTAACATGGCTGAGAATAGACGGTGACGTCAGAATCACGCACGTGCGCTTTCAATGATATCTTTATATCATAGCATTCAACTGAACATCCAAAATCTATGGAAAACATTTCAGTGAACTACTTAAAATGTCGTTATTAAGAATGACTTTGAAAAAAGTTCATTATTGAATGTAATATTTGTGTACCATTAGTGTGTTTAATATAGACTTTTGTGTTTTATTGATATACGAGTAGTTCATCCGCAGAATATGTGAACTGTACGTTTATTGTTTCGGAAGCGATAGAGGTAATCATTTGTTTGGTTTGATTTCTTTTGTTACAAATGCCAACAGGAAATGTTCTAGTTTTAATGTAACGCCGAATATCGTGTTGTACATATTTAATTTTTCATTTGAACACACGTGCCTTTGTTACACTACCAAAACATATGATCATCAGAATATGGACGTCAATGTTGGTATGGCATTTGTTCTCAATATAAATTATGCCACATTAAACACGTTTTCTGTTTGCAATAAGAGCAATATTTTTCACGCAAATCATAACCCGTTTCCTCTTATACATTATTGCCAATGATTTAGAATTTAGTGATAAGGCTAACATAATTTCTTACTACGTTATTTATTAAACATGACGCTGATTCCTTTTGCACGTACAATTCATCAAATAAGCAATAGGTGCGCACACTTAGCGTAGTTTACATAAATTGCGTATTCCGTTTCTCCGTTTTTTGTCGGACCATGTTTCGGCGATAAACGCAATCTGATTGGTTACTGTGATTGACAGTTGGCGATTAATCAATTCCGAACGGAAATTCGACCTGAACATGTATGATGCCATAAGGCGGTTTCGCTTTTTCATGCTTACGTTTTCATTTTGCTCATGTCATATAAACCAGCATCTGATCAAATAATCTCTACTTTCTGCATTTCATATTAAACATGTGACAGTATTAAAACGACATTAAAGTGGTCATACGATTGCTCATAAATATCATAAAACACGAAGTTGTATTATTCGGTGTAAACACAGTATTTAATTGAGTGGCAGTGGAAGCCTGTGCGTTTAGACTAGTCGTTGACCCAAATTGCACTGTTTTTTTAACAGCGCTTTGATGAGGACACACGTCACGTGTTGTTCTTTAAATTGTTCAAATGAAACTTCGTGTTTTTGACTACGATTATAAAACGGCTTTTATACAACCATGCATATTTCGTTTATTCACATACGTATGAATAAAACGATCGCATCTGTCTCGTTTTAAAGTTTGAGGAATACGGCTTAAAATCAAAATGTTCGCCAGGACCACATTTATACTATTTTGTATTAGCTGATAACAATGGACGCATATATCTTATTTTCAAGATAATACCATATACTTGCGTCATATTTATCATCATCTTACTACAAAATAAGACAGCAAAGTGTAAATATAGAATTCCATTTTTTTCAAACGTGTGCGCGATTCATTCTTATGTTTTTGTCAAATAACGTTAGGCACGATCGTAGCTGCCTGTCAAAAACGGAAAACACTTCCTACAATAATAGACTACATGATACTAGTATAATAACAATATCCAAAAGCATAAATTTTATTAAGAAAATAAATACTTTTCGTATTTCAGTCAAAATTCCATCCTTCACAGAAATAACACTGTTTAATGAGGACAAACGTTCTTTCAGTTACATATATTCCTTAAAGTTGTGTTCACCCCTACTTGAAACGGAAGACTCGAGCGATAGAAAAGCCACTGTCAAAATAATATTTGCATTAATACAACATATATAGCAATACAGGTAATTGTTTTTTAAATAATTAAATAAATGGCCGTATACACTATACATTCATTGTAGTCTAGCACAACGTGTACGTGTGTATAATTTATATTCCGCCACTTTTTCCAAGTATATTTACGGTATTGAAAATATCTTCAATAAGGCGATAAAACTGTTGGCACAATTATTATTTTCCTTTATCAGTGTCCTGTTTCAATTTTTGATTAGCACTAAAAAAATAAAATATAACAAAATCTATATTATATGTGTTTATTTTAATAATAATTGTAGACACGGTTCGTTTTTCAATATGCAAGCCCAGTTTGATAGTTAAATCTTATGTTTCGAAACAGATTGGGCATCTCAAAATAATCTATATTAAATTAAAACAAGATCAATGTTTGTGAAACACAATGCCCCCTAGTGCGCCGCTTTGAAGCCGCATGACAGCTATTTTAGAAAAAAAATTACCCTTAACCTTGAAGGATGACCTTGACCTTGACCTTTCAACACTAAAAATTAGCAGCTCCATGCGATCTATTTTCAATATTTCAAAACTTATGACCAATGTTTAAGTTTTGGGACAGACAGACAGACACACACAATGACAGACAGACAGGCAAAACACAATATACCCCCGATCATACAATCTGGGGCATACAAAACAAGAGTGAAGCAACGGATATTGAAACTCGTATATTTATAACTTGATACAATTTTACTATGTTGTCTGTGTTGTTTACGTTTTGTTTTTACATTACATTAATGTAGATATTTTCATATTATAGCTTAATTTCATTGTAGACTAACAGCAAAGAAAATATGTGTGCAAACATATCGCAAAACATCCTAATGTTTTATTTCTGGTTGATATTGGTTCTTAAAACATATTTTACACTGTTGTTTATTTGATGACAAAGAAAATAATGAGACAACAAGAAACGACCTGTGAATCTCAACTCAAATTTAGTGTGCAGATAAGCTTATCTACTTACACACTCAAGATATATAGAGCAAGGTGGGTTTCCTTGCAACAGTGACTCCGACCTATATCCGACTGAGCCTGTAAAAGTCAGAAGCTAGGCCTTTACATAAGCATAAGATTCATTGCAATCTATCAAGTCAAACCCAAGTTATTAAGTGGTAAAATGTTTGTTCTAATATTTTAAGTTACAGTGACCTTGACATATTAAGCCTAAATGTTATGTTCAGAAGCACGGCGGTTAGCTTGTTAGTACAGTCCCCGGTCATACCTATATATATGGGCAGAATCGTAAAACAATATAGCGATTATTGTTTTGGGGTCGAGTACGGTAAAGTACGAAAACAACCTTATATTCATTATTCGACTGACTGTTTAATTCAAACATAAACAAACAAAAAGGCGGATACGGGGGAATTTAGCGGAGAGAAGGTAAGAACACATGCAAATACATCTGTAACAGACGGAAACTTAGTTGCAACTCTGCGTTTTTGCTAAATCTATGTATTTATCTTCCATATGCTAGTATTGCTATTAATAGCATTATAATTCACATACCTCGCGACGCTACAATGATTTTCGCCTATTGCATGTATTTATGATCATTTATATATTATTTTATCGATTCAAAACCGATTTGACCATGTGTTCAATATAAACCGTGAGAAAAATATGTTTCAATGAATTTATGTAAAGCTTATTTCTCGCTATAGTATCTTTATGCGAAATAACTATCTATTCCGCAAACTGTGGCTTTCAGCTTAAACAAACAAAATAAATCTATATGCACAAAGTTGTATGTGAGTGGCGTATACAGCTATGTCCGTTCTATCACAGGCTATATACTGTTAAAGATATAAACCTGGTAGTGATATGCACTTTGATAGTGTACCATTTGGTTTGAAATTAGAATACATTGTATATCGAATTACACGATCACACACTACATGTACAAAATGGATATTATATATATATATATATATATATATATATATATATATATATATATATATATATAACTTTTAACACGTGCATATGCAGTCGGACTGTGCCTTATTGCTGAACATTTCGTAAGGATTAAGAAAACTCGCAGTTTTCTATGCGTCTGTTCGTGTCGTTAATGGTGTCACTGAATTGTTCAAGTGTATAACGTTAAGTGGACAGTTTTTAATAAGTAATGATTAATATATGTGTGTTGTGTTAAATATGATTTTCTATCCGTCACTCAATTTTCAATTTGTGGTTAAATAATGTATCATTATTTTATTAGGTAAAAGAAGAAAACTATAAAGCTGTTCGCAGATGTATCGAGAATGTTAAAATGCATTTCAAAGATGCTCAAAATTAAGAAGAGCGTTCATATTGGAGAGAAAACAAGTTCCGACAACGATTTATACTTAACACACAGCCAGTATTTGGATTTACCACAAGTTTGGCGCTTCTGAACTAATATCAGTCCATATGAAGGTCAATGTCACAATGTGGTTTTAGTGAGGCGTTTAGTGGTTTAGGTGTTCAAAGTCAAAATCTATGCACGTATCAAAGCTGTGTATGAAGTAGTTTAATGCACTACGGAACGTAATAGTTTTGGTAATTCTCGATAATCGACGGGCGAACGAACGCACGAAAACATAAATAGAAGGACTGACTTGCAAGTTACTGTATACCTCCCGGATTGGTATATGTTCGAGAATTAAATTAACAAATATATTTTTACATTCGACAGTTATGGACTGGAAATTGTAAAGTCAGCAGAAACAAAACTGATTAGAATTGTACTAAATTCAAATAATATAATCTAATAAAATATTAACTTGTGAGTATAATGATTACAATTTAAAGTTATATTATGGGCATTTTTAACTGTTGAATTGAGCTGAAAAGATTTAACAGGTCAAAATAGTTAAACTGTGGTTACTGACCAATTATCTGCAACTCATCTTGCTACCAGTTGTTTATAAAAATATATTTTATATTCGATATTTTACGTGACTGGTGAGTCCTGTAATCCGAAATGATCCGTAAAACAAAAGTGTGTCTTTGTGTCGTATGAACGAATCTGCACTAAAACTAAATTTAGTATCACATTGTACATGCATGATCAGCTGTCAAACGAAAGTACGGTTGATATTCAAATGCATTACTTTTCTCTTTCCGGGATATTGTTTTCGTATGTTGATGCAGCATTAACAAATATAAGAGTATATGAAGTAAAAACACCAAAACTAAACAACGTTTGCGATAGACGCCTATAAACTGTTAGATGTCCATAATATCACTTTAACCCAAATGAAAATGCAAGTAGCTGTTTTTTATTCAGTGTAATGTCATTCGATTCTTCAGGATAGAAATATTGTTGCATATCAGAGTCCTACCCAGTTAAGTCCAAGAAGAGTAGAAATAAAATTGCAAAACCAGCATCAAAGTTCAATGAAGTTATAACAAGAGATGTGTTCGTCAGAAACACAATGCCCCCTATTGCGCCGCTTTGAAATAAATTTGTTTACCTTTCACCTTAAAGGATGACCTTGACCATAAACTTCCATCAGTCAAAATGTGCAGCTTTTTATTGCGCCGCTTTGAAATTTAAAAAAATGACCTTGAAGGATGACCTTGACCTTGAACTTCAACCACTAAAAATGTGCAGCTTTTTATTGCTTCGCTTGGAATTTTTTTTTTTACCTTTGACCTTGAAGAATGACCGTGACCTTGAACTTCTACCACTAAAAATGTCCAGTTTCATGAGAACGCCGCTTTGAAATTAAAAAAAATACCTTTGACCTTGAAGGATGACCTTGAAATTGACCTTGAAGGATCACTTGACCTTGAACTTCCACAACTCACAATGTGCAGCTTCATGAGAACGCCGCTTTGAATATTTTGTTTACCTTAGACCTTGAAGGATTACCTTGACCTTGAAGGATGACATTGACCTTGAACTTCCACCACTCACAATGTTCAGCTTCATGAGAACGCCGCTTTGAATTTATTTATTTTGATTTTTGACCTTGAAGGATGACATTGACCTTGAACATCCACCACTCAAAATGTGCAGCTTCATGAGATACACATGCATGCCAAATATCAAGTTGCTATCTTTTTTATTGAAAATGTTATGGCCAATGTTAAAGTTTTCGGACGGACAGACGCCATATATTTGTCATTTGACCTTGAAGGTGACCTTGACTTTCACCTTTTACCACTCAAAATGTGCAGCTCCATGAGATACACATGCATGCCAATTATCAAGTTGCTATCTTCAATTATGTGAAAAAGTTATGGCCAATGTTAAAGCTTTTTGACGAACGGACAGACGCCATATATTTGACATTTGACCTTGAAGGATGACCTTGACATTCACTTTTTACCACTCAAAATGTGCAGCTCCGTGAGATGCACATGCATGCTAAATATCAAGTTGCTATCTTTAATATTGAAAAAGTTATGGCCAATGTCAAAGTTTTTGGACGGACGGACAGACGCCTTATATTAGACGTTTGACCTTGAAGGTGACCTTCACCATCATCTTTCACCACTCAAAATGTGCAGCTCCGTGAGATGTACATGCATGCCAAATATCAAGTTGCTATCTTCAATATTAAACAAGTTAAGGCCATTAAAGTTTTCGGACGGACGGACGGACGGACTGACTGACATACACACATACACACATACTAACATACTGACACACTGACGGACGTTCAACTGCTATATGCCACCCAACTGGGGGCATAAAAACAGCAGGCATAACGTTAAAAAACATTCATCAAATAGCCTGTATACATGAGGTTAATATTGACTAACATTACTATAACTTGATTTGTGTCACTTAACTTATAATTTAGGAAGTCGTTTTAAATGAAAACAGTTTTTACAACTAAGTCAATCAACTTAGGAAACAGGCAGCTATTTAACAACTTTATAATGCCTCCGCCCCCCCCCCCCCCTCAACAAATATACCCAAAATTGTAATCATATAGACTTGTCCGCAAATGTTCTTACTTTTTAAAATTTCATTAAACCTGGGTTTTTTTTCACATGTATGTTTTTGGGTATTGTTTGGACAGGTGGTGATTGCTCAACAAAAACATTTAAACAGTATGACGATTATGTTTTAGACGACGCCTACACTTACTATTATTTTAAAAGTAAGCTAAATTTTTCGTTTTTAATTAGGTAATAAAAAGTGTGTGACCAATGTGGCCCTTACACAAATTTAAAACTAAGCCATTAAAATTCCTAAAACTGTTGAATGTTTAAATCTGACGTTTTTCTTCTTGCTAGTGTGAAATATTGCGTATGACCAATTCAACAATAATATGTCTAATATTGTTATAAAATGACATCAAGAAAGTAACTATCCCTTAATAATACTTTGATTTTGCGCAACATTAACATAAAGGAATTTCATGTTTGCATGTGGTATCAAATAACAAGATAAATACAATGACATAAACATTCTATATGGGTTCCTAATCAATGATCGTATAAATCACAAAGTTTGAGGATTATCTACATATATATTGAAACACCAATATCGATTACACAATTTTATCAAAACTCAACATTTATGTGTTAACATATATTGTTTTTAAAAGACAATTATTCTAAATATGTATAATTAAACTCATTCGCTGAATTATTTACAATCGCTCCGGTATGTTCAGCGGAATCTTCTGACATGATATGAAAGTGGTCACTGGTAGCGCACTTGCGTGATTCTAACGTCACCATCTATTCTCAGAAACGTGAACTTGCTCAGTGGTTGCAGCCTATGTTTGTATTCCAGCAGATGGACGTTGTTCACTGCAACCTGCAAAATACGGGGTATTAACGTTTTACCGCAATTTGCCTGAACACAATATAAATAAAAAACTATTCAATTTAGACGGCATAAAACAATCGAACGCGTGTTACATATATTTTCTACATTTTTTAACATTACCTGCATACATTTATATACCAATTAAAAGACGGCAGAGGTTATATCAGAGGAAAAAAGTGTAATCGCCTTTTAATATTGTATTTTAAAGGTCTTGTGCATAGTTTTGCAAAATAACAATTTTTAAAAAATGTCGCATATTCAAAAATATTGTATACATCATATTCAAAGAAGCAAAATAACATCCGTATCTAAAAATGTTAAAAATATTCGTTTATTGGTAATCATTATTGAAAAAATAAGAATAAGCGTTTGAAACGCTTTTCATCGATAATTAAACAATACGGATATATGCGACAAGGTGTTTGTTCATTTCAACATTCAACATTTAGAAGACTTCGTTGTTTAATGGTAGCACATATACTTTTGCTTCTTAATATCATGGATTTAACCGTTAGTGCTAATTGTATTATATTTTCGTGTTATATGCTATTTAAACATAACAGTTTTGGAAGGTTTTTAATAAAATCAATATTTAACAAATGCGAAGTCCCTAACATAGTTTGAAAGCTATTTATATTATCTCGATTGCATCGACAGCCTCAGGCTTATTGAAACTTTATCGAGTCAATTTCCGGAGCAAAACACCCAGTCCTTAGTGTCTTTCGGGAGATCTAACAGTTAGGATCGAACCCGTGACCACACGGTCGCTAGGCGGAACAATATCCGTTACGCTATGGCGACTTTTAAACTACCTTAAATAGCAGGGGACACATTGCCTTTACGAAACAAGCTGGGTTCACAGCTTTTGAACGGTCGAATGATATCATTGGGTATGTATGATTTATGACAAATAACAAAGTATATATACATGTACATTTCTTTATTCGTCAAATAATTGGCAAACGAAATCATGGTCAAACATGTTCAATCAGGCCACCGCTTCATGCAAAAAAGATTTCCAAATGAGCATTCATCGGACGTTTTTGTTAGATTAAAAGCTCAAGATGTAGGTCTTGTTAATATGTTGTTTTATCTTGCAAATTGCTTGAACAACCTTATTTGAAGCATATGAATACAGTGCAGAACCATTAAGCTCAAGGGTAAAAAAAGGGTGCTGTTTATTAAGGATTCGCGTTATAACCTTCCGAATCAGATGCATAGCTCGTACGGGAATAACGATGAACAAGGAGACGTTCATTCAATTTACTGTGTTTCTAGGCATGGTAGTTGTCTGTTGAGTGACATCTACTCACACTGTTGTATAAACTTTGTACTGGTACAACTATTTTCATAAACAAGAAGGAGATTTGTTAATCTTGCCTTTACCATTATGTATTATTCTTCCTGTTTATTATCATTGTCAATGCAAGGCGTTGTATCGTCTTTGTATAAGTGTTTATGTGTACAAGTGGCGTATTTGGCGGGAATTTGTTAGACCAGTGCAAGTCAATCAGTCATTTGTCTTCAACAATGGACTATAGAGGAGTGACACCAGTTTTCATCCTGTAGTTTCTCTTGAATGTCAATATTTTTCTAAAATTATTGACCACTAGACTATTTTTAAATGAATGTAAAATTATTTCAAACCATTTTATTTAACAAAACTTTAACAAAATCCAAAAACACATACCTTAAAGCAATGCTGCTCCACGAGGAATATCATCTCAAAAAAGACATTCGGGAGCAAGGGGAAGTTACTGACAGGGCGCTCTTCTGGTCCCCACTTATTGTTCGTCTGCGTGTTGCGCACGATCACGTTATGATTCTCACCGAAGTTGAAACGGAAGTCGCAGTGGAAGGCAATGTCCGGCCCGTTCGGCTTGCTCTCAAAGTTGACAGTGAACCTGATTTTGAGGTAATTCTAGATTTGTATTTGTCTTGGTCTCCATTTGTCGACGATGTCTACATTTCATCTACATTCATGTTATAACTTATTTTTTAATGTTTCAAGATTTATATCAATTTGGTAATTATTTAAATATATTAACCTGCTGGGATAAGGATGTGGGATACCGCTGATGAAAATCATCCTTCCCGGATAGACGGACCCCAAGTTGTGTACGAACGGAACGGGCTGAACGATTTATGAAAATATTTGGCACATATAAAATACTTAATTATTTCTCTGTAAAATATAAGAAAATAGATACATATAATGATCATAGTTTTGAAAAAAGTGATTACATACATGTAGATGTAATCCGTGAATATTAACAAAAAAAAAAAGTTTTACTTCAATGCATTTATGAGTAAAATGTAATGCATCAACATTAAACTTATTATCATTTGAATGTCACTACTTCACGGCATGCCTAGACCGTATACATAAGTGTAATTATTATCCGTAACGTAATACTACACACACCATTCAATAACGTCCTAATATGATACGTGTTCTGATAAGAAAGAGATAAACGTGTCTACGCACCGGATGGAGAATCGAACCGACAGGCCCAGACGATCCGGTTGGAATACCGGGGTATCCGGGCGCCTGAAATAGAAGATGTCCGTGGCTAATAGAACAACCGTTACTAAAATCAATACAAAATGCGTACGCCACGTAGTACAGTCAATGTTACATATCCTGCAGTGGTTATGCTTGCTTTGCTACTATTTTTAAACCAAAACTGAAAATTGATTTATGAATAACTCGAGCTTTTATGAGGGCTCTATGTAATTACGCAGATTTTATTCAACAAATTCGCGACATTTGTGTTGTTAAAAACACATGTTCTCAAAAATGTACACACGTTCTTAATGTGCGGTAAGTGGTCTTGATATGCATTTTTTTGTGCCAGCCAATTATTTTAATAAACACTGACCTTTGAGGCTTATTAAGAATGCTGATTGAAAAAAATAAAGGTAAACAAACTTTTTATATATACTTAATCATATAACATCTATTTAAATCCCTGTTCGGAACAGGTGTATCAATGTTTGGATCGCGTAAAGATGTCGTAACGGGATATAGTGTAGTTATAATTCGAAATGGTAAATGATTGAGTCTTATTTAAAAGACATCGATACTTTCAAAATGCACGTATCTACCTCATTCAATTTTACAGGAGACATACATCGACATTTCAAGTCATAATGTATAACTAATTTATAACGATTTCAACAACAACAGTGTTCTTAAATAGTGCGGAACTCCATACGCTTACTCCGGATTTGATCATTTTTCTTCTTACTCATTTCTGAGCTGCTACTATGATTCCACGCTTATGCGGAATGGAAACAGTCGAAGACACATTATTTAACGTGTCCTTTACAGTCTCTCACCGGATGGGGGTATCCCGTTGATGTCTCAAAGACGATCTCCCGGATACGGATCCCCTGTTCCACGGAGATGTGGCTCACCCGGGGTAGCGGGATGCGGTGGTTGTAGTCGCAGAAGTGGCGGCCGTTCACCATCACCTTAGGATGCAATACAGATCACCGGAAATGTCATACATAGGGAACCTGGCGGTATGGTAATTTTAGATACGTACTTAATAACTTTTTTTTCAAGTTAACCTAGCTACTTTAGGACTTTTGCCATATAGCTCTAAAAACGGAAGAATGGGAGATACATGTTCTTACAAAATGTATAAAAAAGAAGACATTGTACTAGGTTTAACATAAACATGACCATTTGATTCATATTATAACAAAGTTTCGCCTTCAAGCCCCAGATATAATAGTTGTTTCGTTTCTTAACTGCAAAACGCACGTACCGGTATACTTTGATTATTAGCACGATTGGTTTTTATCATTGCTAATCCGGTACTTATGTGTATGCCTTTACCGAATAATATCCTGCATGAACCACGATCGACACGTCAACATTTTCGCCCTGAAAGGGGAAACTTCCGTGACGCTCTTCCACTCCCCAAGAGCCGCTTTGCAGACTGTTTCGGACGACCTGAAAGAAAACAAAAATCTTGATAAACCAAATGTGTTGACTGAAGTGCACACTAATAAAAGTATGAAAAGTATTTTTGATAATTTTTACCTTCACCTCAACCGCAGCGTATGCACCGATTAAACACGTATACAAGATGTATCGTTTTAATTAGTTTGGATTTAATGAACGAAAACCAAAAGATGACGGACGCAGGAAAAATCGCAAAAAACACGATATATGCAATTCAATAATCGGAACTATAAAACAGATCATTTTATATTGCATGAAGCGCGTTCAATGTCTACAAACGTTACACAGCATCCGTAGAAGAAAACATTACCTCGTCTAATAACTACGAACGTTCAAAAGCTCATGATTATATAAATGATACATGAACAATGATATATACAACCACGTCATCACCTGGTGTTCGTTGAAACGCGGATTGAAGGCCAGTGCACAATCACTCCTTGGGTCCGTACTTCCACCACACTGAAGGCTGATTAGGAACCTGGGGAACGGTCGTGATATTTTGGGACATTATTCTCAAACATTTAAATATACACGTTTACTTGAGGATTGTTAACAACCTATTTACGAACAAGGAATCTAGTGTTTGTTACAGAATTGTAGTGTCATTAAAAAACATCAAAACACAAGAACAGCTCTGTTTAATTTCGCTATATAATGTTGGTTAATCAAAACCCTAGTGTATGAACATATATAGATCCTTGTTTGAAATATAATTGGAATTAATTTTGGTTTCAAAATCTGATATGCATAGTTTTTACCCTGAGTGGTGACTCTCGTAGGTGCCTCTCACGTGGATAGTGGCACCCTCTGTCATTCCCACGGGAATAAGGCCCACGTACGGGGTTGTCTTAAATCACGAATATAAAGCGATGCAATAATGTTGAGGAAAAGATGTTCTTATGAGTAAAATGAGCCTATGAAAATGCTTAATAAAGCTTTTTTTCACAGGGTTTTTGAAACCAAGAACTGCATTAAACATTAAACTTAGAAGCAGTCTTGTTGAATAAATCAAACTAAATGTGAATTCATTTAGATCTGCCGTTGTGTTTCATAAACGTATTGTATTGCATTTGACGAAGATTTCATTTGCCTTGAAAGACTTCACAAAGGGTTAAACTATGCCGTGTTACAAAATTCAATGATCTTTTATATCTTGATGGACAATCTATTACATATAGGAAAACACAAGTTTTTTAATTAATATCTCTGTATTATGGTTTCTATGGCAATATGATAAATACATGTGAATATGAGTTATGGTATATAATGATAAATTGCAACAGTATATATATACGTCATATGTCATCATTAAAAATTAAATAAATGTATATGAGTATTTAAAACGAACACACATGTTGTGAAACAGCAACACTTTTTTGGTTGGTTGTCATGGTTACGAGTAAAACATTTTAACACTTTTTTCCAAGAATTCAAATAGAAAAAAGTTTAATGTATTATACACTGCATCATTTGCCTAAGGCATTCTTAATAAAAAAGAGAGCGGATTATATGCTATTATGATATCATTAAAAAAATGTAAAATTTCAATAGCCGTTTCCATGAAAACGATACTATAGGTATATGATATGATAAGTCATTTCGAAAAGCATAAATCGATCGGCACAAGATTACAACTTAAAAACAATATCTCAATTATATGAATTTGTACAATTTAGCACTATAACAATTAAAGTGGGTATGCACGATTTGGTCAAATATGCATGAATCTATATAAAATGTGTAAACACTTATTATAAATAAATTTCAATATAAATTAAAATAACAGATAAAAAGAACATGTGTCGAAAAATGCGAAATAAGCCATATATTTTATTCTTAAATCGAAGATATCTGTACAGTCGAATTCGCCAGCATGCATATCATGCATGTACGATGTGAATCTATAAGTTAAATTTTACAGATCATATTAATTTCCTGAACGATATCTATTCATACGACACACAAATCTAACTCCGATCCTAATAAAAAGACGAATGCTTCGGTTATGGTAGGAAAATATGTACGAAAATATCTTCGTCACAATCGGCTCGGGGCGATTATTTGTCTCTGCTGCATTTTATGAAATTCGTCTTGAATGTGTAGATTTTTTTGCCTATTGTGTGTCATTGTAACATATTTTTATCAATATATTACAATTTAACACATATAAAAATATTCATACCCACTTAAAATATAATATTTATATTGTATATGTTACTATGGTTGCGAATTTTAAATATAGATTTAAATTTGCAAAGAACAAAAACATAGACGAAATACTAAATACTCGCTTAAAGGCTCTATAAAGGTCACAAATCCAATTATTATGCATATCAACTGGTCTAATTTTTACCGGCTTTCAGTCTTGCATAAAAACTGCTTATAACACAGCTTAGGTACAACGTTGTCAAGAATTGTGGAAGATAAACCCGTTTCATAAATGGAAGAAATGTTTACATTTTTGCAACTAACGTGATGTGTAGCCTCAGAGCGTTGACATATGCTAAAAATAGCCGAAAGAAAAATTCAATTTTAATTCTATTTTAACAACTTTTTACCAGCAGAAAGTAACTTATTAGATCACTACAAACGTTTTAACCATTAAGAAAAGACCTACTTTGAAAGTGATACCGAAAAACGTTAAAAGTCATCGTTATATTTTGGGTGACCTGAGTCACTTTCACTTTCTCTTTCGCGAAAAAACAGCAATGTAAATAAACTGATTGTTTGTAAACACAATTGACTTGGAGGACACTTTATTTTGAGCTCAAAACAAGTTGTATTGCTCATTTATTATGTCCAATATGATATATATATTGTTTTTGATAACCTTTATAAATAAAATATGAAAAAAGTATTTAAAAATCTGTAAATAATTACGTATCTTCACCTTTATAGAGCCTTCAATATCAAGTTTTTGATTGAAAATGAAAACTAATTATCCAGTATCACATTATGATAATAATTGCTTTGACAAAATATCAAACCCCAGGTTTCTTGCAAATAAAACAATATGCATGGTTTTTATCGCCAAGCTTTTAAAAGCGTGGGGATATTGTAGTGATCACCGCGTTCTGTCAGTCCGTCCTGGCCACCAACTCCTCCTACAATATTAGCACTAGAACATTGAAACCTACACACATGGTAGCTATTAGCATATGTGCGACGGTGACGGCGACGGAATTTTGATCTGACCCCTGGGTCAAAAGTTATGGGTAAATAAATGGGTATATTGTTAAACAAACTCATTTTAATAACAACATGCGACGCACATGATAATAACTTTTGACCCAGGGGTCAGATCAAAATTCAAAATAGGGAATCGTCGCACATTTGCTCATAGTTACATTGTTTTTGAGTTTCACGGTTCTAGTGCTTATAGTGTAGGAGGAGATAGTGGAGAACCATGCCCACACAAAATGTTGTTTTAACATAACTTCTTCATTTATTCACCAATTTTACTTCTAAGTAATACTGCACATCTTTTATGACAACACGCTCTTTGGGAGCAATGGTCTAATGGTAGGGTGCTGGCTTAGGGATCGAGAGGTCCCGTGTTCGAATCCCGCCATGACCACTGGAATTTCCTTGAGCAAGAAGTTTTTCCCACATCTGCTCCTCTCCACCCAAGTGTATAAAAGGGTGCAGGTGAGGGAAATAAGCCAATGTGCCTTGGCTGCATACTGCCCCAAGATGTTAACGGACGACTTATGACTCAGTGATCAGGGACAAAATGTAAAGCGCCTTTGAACGCACATCTCGAGTATGAAAAGGGCGCTTTATAAATGTGGTATTAAAAAAATCTCGACCATCCATGTCCACATTACCCAGCCAGGGCAATTTCTTTAAAGGTAACGGCAGTTTGGTTCCCGTCCTCTTTGAAATTTATCGAGAGGTCCACGGGTACTACTTACCCGTACCCACAAAAAAAATTTCGTACCCAAAATTTTTCGTAACCAACTTTTTTTCGTACCCATCGTTTTTTCGTACCCAAATTTTTTTCGTGCCCAATTTTTGTTTCGTACCAAAAATTTTTATCGTACCCAAATTGTTTTCGTACCCACTATTTTTCGTAGGCAAATTAGTTTTCGTACCAAAATGTTTTTCGTACTCCAATTTGTTGTGTTTGTAAACAAATTAATTTTGGTATCCAATGTTTTTTCGTACACAAATCTTCTTTGGCATAATTATTTCGTACCCAATTTTTTTTCCTACCCATTTTTTTGTGTATACTTTTTTTTCTGTTTTAACATAACTTCTTTATTTAATCACCAATTGACTTCAAATTAATACTAAACATCTCTTATGACAACAAAGTCTATCTCGACCATCCATGTCCATATAACCCACACGGGGCCCCACCAACATAGGCCTTGCCCACTCAAAATTGCATTTTAATATAACATCTATGCGGCGTGGAGACACGCGTCAGCATATGCCGCGCCATTCTTACAGTTGATTTTATTTGTATACCCAATGTAATTGAAGGAGGATAATTCTGGAGAACATTTTTCGACGGCGGCGAACTTGTAGGGGCACAAGGAGGTTGTTTTGATGAAGTGTAGAACTGTGAACTAATTTTCTAACGATGTTAAAGGACATTTTAACCTGCTTGGTAAACCTTACCCTGTGTTTGTTTACAACACGTGAACACATTTTTTGGTCATAGTGGTATGGTTTACATGCACATCTTTTTCAAATAATTAAAATAATACGATGCATAAATTTTAAAAATGTACGAGACAGAAACCTAACGTATGGGTTTAAGATAACCATGTCATGCCTCCTTGTACCAGGGATAACATACCAAGTAAAAGCCCCTATTTCCAGTTTGACACTTGATAGTAAGTGACATGACATTAAGAGGCCACACAAATTTGGGCATAATTTAACAAATAATATTTGTCATAATATATTACAAAACATTGTACTCTGACATGAATTTAACTCATACAGCATACGAAATATAGCAAGCAAATGAAATGACAAGAGTTTAAAGAGAATTCAAAGCACAAACGTAATTATCAAACAATCAAAGGTTCAGTATAAATATAGGATGATAACAAGTAGATAAATAGACCATACAGAAGATTTCATTACTTTAATAAACATACATACTGAAATGTGACTTAGTGTGGTCAACAATGTTCACTGAAAAACAGTACGTTGATAAACTAGGGCGTCTGAAAACGAATGCCTTAAAATGGTGCTTGATGGTTTAATTGCAATTCTAAAATTTGTCAAACCTTCTTTCTGGAAGGGTCTTATGAATCACAGGAGGGAATGCTGTATTATATATATATATATATATATATATATATATATATATATATATATATATATATATATATATATATATATATATATATATATATGTGTGTGTGTGTGTGTGTGTGTGTGTGTATGTCTCGCTCTGCACCGTAGCTAGGCGCACACGCCGAAGTCTCAAATGGGAATATGTATGTCTGTTTGTATGTCTGTGTATCTGGTTGTTCACACACCTTTCTCCCTATATATATATGCTATAAAAGAAACAAGTAGTGCAGCTTCATTTGCCGTAAAACTACACCATCTGTACTGTAAACCATGTAAGTCGAACATTTTTTTAACGAATCAACTACACACCGGTTGTTTTCGAAAGCTAATAACATAATTTATCAGCAACAATTTACATCAGTTCCATTTATCCAGCAGTTTAAAAACAAAATATTAAAAGGTAGCTTAATTCCAACCAGATTTGAACACGGTTGTGTAATAGTAATAACACAAATAACTGTGCTTAATATATGCTTTGTATTACTTTTTGTCGCTTATTAGGAAGTATATTACCGATTGTTGGTAATTTATTGTATAAGCAACTGCTAACTTAAATACTTAAATTAAACAAGAGTATGTCACAGTAGTGACGAAGAAAAAAACGCACGACGCCACATAATATAATTTGACAATGAAATATTTCAAAAAAATAAATATGTGTGGACAAATAAAAATTCAATGCTCTGTGCTATGTAGTTTCAGAGGACAATAGTGAACAATTTATTTGCTATTAAATGCGATATTATCTCCACACTCTTTCTAAAAAAAATATCGTACAATTGATGAGCACATCAATTTCGAATTTTAATTCAAAACTAAGCCGAATTAGCCTTTGCATTGATATAAACAGGTGTATTCAAATATCTGTTTAATTAAATACTGCACAATATTTATTATCTAAATAACGTTCGGGTTTAAACAGATTATTCATAATGATCATATTGACTCTATTGTACAATAACTGTAGAGTTGCATTCAGAGATTAAGTTTTGATAAGTGGATGTATTGTTTTGTTTTTATCGCGAAAATATAACTTGGTATCTGCATGTCGTAATAGCTTTAAGCGGTTAAAAAATAGATTAAGACTTTCGTCAGTATTTTACATTTCGTTCATCAATTTACAGTACATACTGCTCGCACAAATACAGTTTTTCAAAATATCAATTGTTTAACGAAATACACTAAAAGTTCATAATGTTACGATGATTCCACTACCGTATGAAATTAAACTATTTAAATTAAAAAACAACTTAACTTCGACCTTAATTAGCAAATAAAAAAACAAGAGCAACATTCTTACAGAAAGTCAAACTTAAACGTGGGGGAAATTACAGAATAAAAAATACGATAATTAAAAACATTTATGTATGAGATACGACGATTACGTAGGCGGCTACACCCAATAAAGATAAATAGTAAGGAACAGTGTTTAAATGTTTATGCCTTACCCACATGCTTTACGACCAAATAATTTCAGTCAAACTCTAACTTTTTCAAATCTTTATTATTAAATGTGATATCAATTACACCTATTACAAGAATTATATGATCACGTACGTAACCAAGGTAACCGGTCATACATAACTTTACTTTTTTACAGGTATAATATATACTTTATGTACGTGCATTGTGACATTTTCGAAATTTTCCTCAAACATTTTTAGTGGTTTTTTAAGCTAATCGGTAAATTGACGTGTTACAATAATATGTTAGCCGGATATTGTTCTTGCAACCCGTTGCATTTATAAAAAATCAAATAAAACAATCAATGCCTGCATAAATGTTGTACATGCAGTTGAACTTATCGGTTCAATTTGTGGGTCTTTAGACACGCAGGCAAGAAATCAGGTAGGCAGCCAAGCAGCCAGGCAGGTATGCAGACATGTTAGAACTCGGACAAGACTGACGGATGGACCGCCGGACGGACCGACGGACTGACGCGTTGACAGACAGACACAGAGACACACATTAAATGCATACCGGGGGTTACAATAAGAGACTATCGAGTGAATTAAGAGTTTATCTTATGTTAATAGCTCAAGTGTTTCAATACTTCTATAATTAAATATTCCAAACCCAGCGAGAATCAGGTCAGATTTACAAATGCAACAATAAGCAGTCACAATTGCAGTTTGAACTGAATGCAGTATGTAAATCGAGCAAGTAAATGTCCTTGGAAGCATTTCAAATGTTTGTTGTGCTCAACTTAGGTTGCAGAGTATTCGAATTTTATGTAATCGATCAATTTTGCAATTCACCGAAAATGTCTTTTGTTCAAATTCTTTTCATGAACGCAATACCAGACGAGAATTCATGGTTCGAATATGAATAGTGGTCGTGGCGGTGCTTGTGGGCTAATATTAAAAAACCTGCAAACAATACACAATCATATGTCTCAGTCTCTTAAACGTTATAATTATTACCCGAACATAATTATACCATCTTATTTTAGCAAACGTTAAATGGAACTATTCATAATTTGCTATCAAGAACAAATGATGAAGAACTATAGGATACTTTCTGCATTCTTTTTCTACTATAATGTTATACAGTATAACAGACGTATGTATATCCAGCAAAGATGCTTTAAATTAAGCTATGTATATAATATTTGCAGTGTAGTATATGCATTTATTTTATTGTTTTACCATTCTTAAGCTTAAATAAAACAGGTTGATTAACTCAAAATTAGGATACACAGTTGACATATAGAATAACAATTTTAACCCTTGTTAAGTCTTTGTTTTCGCATTCACGGATACACTCCTTACGTTTCAGTTTGGCACAGGTTATAGTAGGTCGCTGTGACTCGTTCGTTTTACGAAATTGTTGCGTGCACAATCGATGCGTTAAACTTCTATTCGGATTGCATTGTAATACGACACCACGTTTATGCTCAAAAGATATAGAGAATACTAGGTCGGTGCCGAATAAAGCAAAGTTTATTTTGCGAGGCTTAGAAAATCTGAACCACGAGCCTTGGCGAGTGGTTCAGATTTTCGTGCCGAGCAAGATAAACTTTGCTTTATTCGGCACCGACCTAGTATTCGATTTATCCCATCAATTTTCTTAGTCGTAAATTATTTCTTTAAACATAGAATAGGAAAATCGAACTAGACGGAAAATCCCAAAGATATTTTAAGCAAACATTGTTTCATTATTTTAATCGTGTCGAGCCTAATACATTACAAAAAGATCAGTAACCAACCTGTTTTTCGTTTATCATACCTCTACGTCCCCGATTTTTAAGAAATAATGGAAAAAAAAGACACTAAACAACTGCATCTTTAGCGTGAAACAACATGCATTGTGTCGTATGACGTATTAATAATTACGTCACGAGTACGCGCACTTAATATTTGCAAATAATGTTTATTTGCTTTTTGAGTTGTATTATGTTTAAAAACTATATTACATCTTGGTATCAAATTGTTTGTTTTGTTAAATCTGATTCGATTTTACTAAAAATGATTACTTTATAGTTGATTCCGAGAAATATGAACATTCTTCGCCGCGCGTGACAGCTATATTTCAGCACTGCTGAAATAAAGGTAAATTTATTCCACAGTGGTTTATTTCGACAATGCACGTCTGATGATGGGATAAAAATCATGTATCCGATGTCTTAGTTGTGGGCTTTGACAGTTATCACAATAGTCGAATTCGATATTTTTTCTTTAACAGTGTCAGCAAAAAGGTCCGCACCACAGCATAGCAAGAATACGAAGTTCAAATGCACAATATGTGTCTGTTTGTATTACATAATACAGACAATACATACTATACGTGCTATATGTGTATATCTGCATGTATGCGACTGCATCTTTGTCGGTCCGATGCCTGGGTTTTAATATAATAGCAAACACTTAAACTTCATTCTAAAGGACGTTATTTCTTGTATACACCTTTTTATAACATGTAAAATATAGTCGAATAATACACACATACTATAAAGGTACTATTGCTGAAAGAAAAGCTAGTTAATCTAGTTAAACAATTAATTATTAATTTAACGACGTATCTAACGAAATACGTCAATTAAACTTGGAGTACGAAAGATCGTAAATGCGTTTCACCTGTACAACACAAACTAGCTCTACAGCTTGCAGCCACGAGCACGAACGACCATAGGTTGAGCATATTTATAAAGATTTGACGACGTTTGTAAATCATAAAGACAAATTAATTTCGCAACAAAAACATAATAAAATACGAATTCCAAAATAGTTAATAGAACGGTAAGCAATTACATAAATATTCTACTCACCGGATTTTTAATTACATAAGCCATCGTCACAAGGTGTTCAAGTTTAAAATAGTTATATTTGTTTACAAAGCTTGTGAAGTCGACTGAACAGAAGCGCAACGATTTTAGAGTGCGTAGCGAGCGCAAATGCACACGCGCTTTACGCAAGGATAGGTTGTTGAATTTATACTAAAACAAATGTTTACATATTTTAATAACAAATGGAATATAATAAGACTATAAGTTCAATTTTACAATAGTCTTCAGTAAGTTCAGTAATTATCCTACATTTGATAATAAAAACTGCAATACAGGAAAACACACATACACTAAATAAATTTTTTGTGAAGAATTCGCGCATGTTTTTTCGTGAATCACTCTTCATCTATATAAAGAACTCTCATATTTTAATACCAACAATGCAACATATCAGGTAAATTTGCTCAAAACCCTGCATGCGCAAGCAATACGGATTTTCACTTAAACCTGCTCAAGCAGTAACGCGTACAGTAGTAATCTATGAGCAAAACTCACGCGGTTCATCAAAGACTGTCATGAAGCAAAACACGAATTTAAAACTGCTCGAAACGCCGTTGACCGCAATAAATCCAACGAAACCAGAGTACATTGTTTCATAACGGTGAATATATAATAAAAAAATAGGAAATCCGTAAAAATGAAATATACAATAACCAAGGTATTACACTTTAAAACATCTCAAATTCACAACCTAGAAAATTCTAGAAAACTTGAAAAATATAATTATAGAAATAAACAAATAAGCAATTTACAAAAAAAAAAAATTCCATTTGGTCACTTTTATTCCCGTCTAAAAGGATATCCAACTTCAAATGAGAGCATTCATGGTAAAAAAGCTGAAAGCGAGGCAACAACCGATCAATATTTAGCTTGTGAAATAACGTTTAACGATATGCAGTAGGCAGTTTTTAAACAAAATAATAACAAGGGACAAAATTGTCACAAAACCAGGTTTTCATTGTGAAAAAAAATCTGATTAAGGGAGACAACTCAAACTGAACTTTTGAAATGAACAAACAAAATTAACCCCCTTGTAAGTTTGTTTCAAAATAAATCTATTTTAAGTTGTGGTGACCTTGACATTGGAGATATTGACGTGATTCTTTCGTGCGACACACCGTCCCATGATGGTGAACAAATGTGGCAAATAATTGTAAAATCTCACAATAAATGACATAGTTATGGCCCAGACAAGCTCATTTATTGCCAATTTTGACCTTTGAACTCAAAGTGTGACCTTGACCTTGGAGGTATCGACGTAATTATTTCGCGCGACACACCGTCCAATGATGGTGAACAAATGTGCCAAATGATTTTAAAATATGACAATAGACGACATAGTTATGGCCCGGACAAGCTTGTTCCGCCCGCCCGCCATCCCACCAGCCCGCCAGCCAGCCAGCCAGCCAGCCAGCCCGCCCGCATTCGCCAATCTAATAACCAGTTTTTTCCTTCGGAAAACCTGGTTAAAAACGCACGTGTGCTTGATGGTGCAACCGCAGAATACATAAAACATTGCCTTTGATGTCAACATGCATTACATACAAACACTATATAACAAACTGTTTCACAATGCTGTATAACCTGACAGCTGGGGATGGGTTACATTGCACCAATTTTTAAAGGGGGTGATCCAAACCTATTACAAAATACCTGTGGGATAACACTCAATAATATACTTAGTCTAGCTTACATTTATTCACATATTCTATGCACTCGTCTCTCAATATGGACAGAAAATAATGAATCGATAACTCAGTTTGGATATCAAAAGGGTTAAAGCACTGCTGATTGCATTTTATCATTACAGGCAAAGACCTATAGATAACATGTATTCTATAGGTCTTTGTTACAGGCTATCATATCTAAAGTAATTCACAGCGGAAAAAAGTGTACAGCGCATTTATAGAATATAAAAATGCTATGACATAATAGCTATGTTTGGGCGAAAAACTTGTCTAACAAAAAATAAAACACAAAAATAATTAAAACTATTAAAGCGATGTATTCCACTGTCAAATCAGTAATAAAACATAATAATTAAATATCAGACATCATATACTCTTATCAAGGAGTAAATTAGGGTGACTGAGGTTCATTATTAAAATATATTTTGAATACTATCAACTTGAATATTAACGATTTATTTTTAATCTTTGAACTTATTTTTTTTTTATTTGTTGTGTCTTTATTCGGACGATCAGGTTTTATTCGAAACATCACAGGCCGCTTTAAAAGTGGCCTAGTTGATGTTGATATATTTTCCCATTTTTGTTATGTGTCGCAAAAAAGTGATTATGAGTCAAAATGTGATGTTATGTATGTCAGATGTTCAAAAAATTTGGTAAAATCTGTCAAGAAATGCCCAAATTCAGTACAATGATACGGCTTTTCATTTTCTGTGCATGCACAGATGTGATCTAAATTTAAAAGACGCGCGCGTCACATGTAAAGCCACGTGACCATTGCATCATTGTTTACATAGAGAATAATAGGTTAGTGTTGATTATAGATCAGGTTTATCATGCGAGGCTTAGAAAACAAAAAGCACGAGCCTTGGCGAGTGCTTTTTCGTTTTCGTGCCGAGCATTATAAACCTGATCTATAATCAACACTAACCTATTATTCTATTTATCCCACTTTTTATTCAGTAAACTATTTTTATTTAAACAAAATAAGTTTTCATGAGTGTTTGTCGTACTTTGATAATGACTGTAGTGTAACCAAGGTCAGTGTATTACTCCGCGTTCCAAAAATAACCGCTGATCAAATAATCATTTTTTTTTAAATCAGAATATCGTTCTGTAACAAAGTGTCGAGCGTTATTTATTACAATTTTAATCATATTGAATTGCAAATCTTTAAGTTTTATGATATCAATATGGCATTAAGTTGTTATATACAAGGAACTACATTTGTTTACAACGTAGCCTAACACCACACACAATTCACTTTCGATATCAAACTATCGAGTCGATCACGAGGTGCACAATATTTCCTTCTTTGTTATAATATGTGGTTATTTCGTGACAAAATAACAAAGATTACTTGAAT
Source organism: Dreissena polymorpha (assembly GCF_020536995.1). Lineage (NCBI taxonomy): Eukaryota > Metazoa > Mollusca > Bivalvia > Myida > Dreissenidae > Dreissena > Dreissena polymorpha. The sequence continues at coordinate 121,479,760 of NC_068359.1, read as the reverse complement.
TTAAGCTAATTTTATACATTAACATTTTGAATGTTGAAAGTGGCACCAAAGAATTGTGAGGCAAAGTTGTTCGAACTAGAGAAAGACATTTGCAAGTGAAGTGACTGGGTGGGGCGAACATCAAGATCAACTTGTTCGACGGTAGACATCGGTTGTCTAGGCTGCATTTCGGCCATAGTTTCAGTGCGTGAAGGTGAACAAGAGGAATCTGTTGGATTGTTACATTTACTGGACTGAGCAAGAATGAACACTTTTGCAGCTGTTCAACAGATATGTTGGAATAATTGGTTATGGACTGGACATTTTTGTGCCCTGTTATGGCCATGGTTTCAGTGGGTGGAATGTTTGCATTTCGAAGTTTTTGGACCAGGAATTTGCGAACTGAGTGGTTCGTTATTCTCTTGTGCTTGAGAAAGCCGGCGTCTTTTGCCATGGCCTTCAGCATCTGACCTAACTTGTTGACACCCAATTGTTGACGCAAGAATCACCGGGATGCAGTGTCATTTGTGCGTATTGCCAGGTAGAAAAGATGCTTTAAAGAAAAATCAGATGGACGCATATCCAAGTACATCTTGTAAATGAACACAGGATTTCTTGGTCCAGACGATTGTTTTCTACGGTCAAAGGGGAGCAACTCGAACTGACTTCTTCAAAGGGGAGCAACAACAACAGAACCTATTTGCATAGTGTTAAATTTACCTAATACTAGGTTTTAATGACAATAAATGACAAAAAACTCGTTTTTTGCTACTTTCCTTTGTTTTAAGGTCATTAAGATTGACAAACATTTGAGATTGTTTTTATTATTGATGCACTTGGCAAATACAGGTGACGAGGTGCGTGGGAAAAAGTAGTCCCGGTTCGGCAGTTGATGACGTCATTTCGTGCCATTGATTATAGCCTTGCCGTTGATTATAGATGAAATTTAATCAACGGGGCTTTAATCAACCGATTTCGCTGTAAAAGTGGGATAAAACGCCATTTGCAATGGAGAAACCGCGTATAGGTAGGCCTCCGACATTAACGCAATCAGCTCGTAAACGACAAAGAAAAGCATCATGCGACAAAAAGAAGGCCAGAACTATCGATCTGGGAGATTCGCTTGAGGCATGAACTCGCCTGAAGAATGAAAATAAATGCACGGACTCGGAGTTGGTGAAAATGCTCATCGCATCACAATCAAAAACAACCGTCTCGGCCAAAGAAAAGTACGTATAGATCTAGGTCTAATATGATTATAGGTGCTACCTAATTTACGGGCAAAAGCTTTTTAAGTTTTTTTGATAACTATGTATTTTTAATAAATATATTGACATGATTGTGTTCAAAATATTATAATTGTTGCAATAATTAAGTAATGCATCCAAAAAAAATCAATCTTAAAACAAGTTACATGTTCCAAGCTTAAAGATCTAGCATCTCATATATTTTTTGTTTTCTAGCCACAGGAATTTATAGCTGGTTAGGTGTCTGGTATAGTGGATGGGGTGTCTGCTAACTGGCTTAGTCACTAGGAGGTCTCTGTATTGATCTCTTAAGTGGGAGCATTCTTTAGATAACCCTAAAGACATACTATGGCGTACCATTTGGGTTGAAAGTCAAGAAGACCTTCAAGTTAAAAAGAGAAATGTACGTCAAAGTACAATAATTGTACGTCGACATAAATATATAATACACTTCGAAGTATATATTTGTTCGTCAAAGTACAATTTGTACTTCGACATACATGTTTGTACTTCGACGTACACATTTTTTGAACAGCCAATCAAAACACTAGTCTCTTGAGCCGCTTTTCCTTCAGATTTATTCATAATAAATGTTTAAAATCTCTTTTTTAATTGAGGACAAAATGAATAAAAATATCAGAATGGCAAAAAAACAACACATAGAAGTTTCAAGTATTTAATGCATTGAAATAGATTATATACAAATTTGAAGAAGATTCAATTGTTACCTTTTTAAAATTCAAATTATTCAGCATATTGTGATTATTTATTGATCATGCGGGGCGGAGTATCAAGACCGTCCAGTGCATTACTGTGTAGGAAATTCTCAACGGTAACCAAACAGTTACCAAGCATTAACAGTATAATGTATTATAACCTCTCCGTTGGTCGTATTTTGTGATAACCATAACTTGCATAAGTCAGAGGTTAATTCCGCCACGCCAGGTCAATAAATACGCACAATATCTATGAGTTAGCGGTCGATAGTCGCATAATATGGTATAAATTATAATAATAATAATGTTTAATAAATACGCACAATATCTATGAGTAAGCGGTCGATAGTCGCATAATTTGGTATAAATAATAATAATACTTATGTTCAATGTCAAATATCTCTAAAAGCAACAGATGTAAGGTGTCTTCTGATTGGCTAACACTCAAGGGTCGGTGAAAACTGTACGTCGAAGTACATTTCTCGTTCTACCTAGTAGGTCTTGTAGACTTTCGACGTCATGGTACGTCATATAGACACTAAGTACTGGTCCTACCCAGGAACCAGTTTGTTTCATCAAATGTCTCAATTCAACTTGACAGCTTGCTAAAGCAGTTGCATTTACATGTAGCATACAGTACATGTGATGTGTCAAATCAATTTTGATTGACAAATTTGACAGGATTTTTTTTAGTCCAATAAGTTTTAGACTGCCAAATAACACACACTACGTATTGAAAGCCATACCTGGAGCTTTCGTCTGTATACCACTGACTTCATAAGAAGAATGATTTCTACTGTTGGGAAACGTTAACACCACTTATTGTCTTCTTATTTATTATCAATGTATAATTATGTGTATCAGCATAACAACATACTTGTTTCGCAATTAAAATATTTAATAAATACAGGTATCTTGCAGGTTTCTAATTTTCTTTCGCAAACTATTGTTGAATAGTTTAAATTGTGTCGCCACTAAAAAACTAGCCATTTTGTAGCAATTCTAAAATCACAGTCTAAACTGCATTCACTTAGCTTTACAGTTACAATTTGAATGCAAATATTAGAATGCATCATGTTATATCATCCATATTTTTTTATTTAAACATTCAAATAACACATAATACAGTACATATATAAAAAGATATGTGGTATTGAGTGGATATACAAAACACTTCACATCATTTATTTGCACATAAAATAAGAGTTACAAAATAAGTAAAACTCATCAACCTACATTTCAAGAATATTTACATATATGAAAATACAAAGTGGTGTTATTGTATTACCTTTTACAAAATTAACATTGCTGGTTTTGCACTAGCCATAAAACATTTATCATGGATTAGCAAGTAACAACCAATTTATTAATTACACAATAGAACGGAAATCATATTAATTGCATTATGCATTTACTAAACAAGCCCAGGCCTTGACACTTACTTTTTTGACAGGGTACCCGGAGGGAACCCTACTTTCAACTTTTGGTGGCCCTCACCCAAACTAGGGGGTCCTCTTGTTTAAACACACAGCTACTCTCGGCGTAAGGGCAAATAAGTAGAAGAAACATACTAGTACACATTTTTATTTCCTATATTCAATTTTGTTGCAATTTAAAGCAGACCCATTAAAAGCTCATAACCTTGTCTTGTAAACTTTTGATATCATGTATTTCATCAATATCATCAGCATCGTCATCCTTGTCATAATCATCTTCAGCATTGCCCTTCGCCGCCAGAACTTAGCGTTTCGGAAGTTCTTTTTATAAACTTTTAAGAAATAAAAGGTAATTACGCGTATTCAGGGGTTTCACTGGCTCAACAAAACTTGTTGCAACTTTTTCGCGCCGTGAAAACTGTCGATTATTCCAACCTTATTAATAAGAACAATCATTTAAAGAAACCTTACTACATTAATGTCATTGCCTATATTATCACTTTAAAAAGTATATTATTACATAAAAATCAATAAGTACCTTCATAAGTCATACCTTCATAAGTCTTAATTAATTATTTAATCATAAAATCACACCAATGTACATCATTTGAAAGGGAAAAAGAAACATAAAACATCAGAAAATAAATCATCTCACTTAATTTGTTAAACAGTTATATATGGTCATTTGGACATGTCATACATCAGCTTCTGCTGTTAAATCGTTTTCTGTTAGTGGTGGATGATTTCCAGGATCAATTAAATTATAGTTGATCACGCCTATTTCCTGACAGAAAGGCCCAGATAATTACCACCATCTATTCTAGTTGCCTGAAATAACATAAAGCATATTTTTTTTACAAACTATCAACAAAAAACAAACACATACATGTCACTATCTTTAAATGTCCGAATTTTATCATATCCGAAATATAGTAAACCAAGTGAACGATATAATTTTTCATTTCAGGAATTGTTGGTATCTTAATCAAATTATATCCTTCCAAGGTCATAATAATAATGGAACTATTAAACAGAAATGCTCACAAATACCTGTAGAAAAAAGTGTATACCGGCATGTGTTTTTGTGGAGAAATTAAATGCTTTTGCCAGCCCGATTTTTGGTTTTGATTAAAGAAATAGCGGCCCTAATAATTATAATAATTACTGATCGTCGTGACAGTTTGTCCAAATGTTACTTTTTTGGGGGCTCAATATCATAAAGGAGCCATTAATAATCCGATAATCCGATAAGAACCCCCATAAAACTTGACAATAGCAGTAACAAGAAATATCTTTAAAAAAGATATACGGCGTAAATAGTTTAATGAATGAGATCAAGGATAGCGAATGTCTTTTTCTGTGCAGTTCTTAGCTGCATCACACGCAGTACGGGATGTTACGGGGAGTTTTCGCGGCTTATTTTACATTATAACATATTGCTGGTCATAAACCTATAGATACAAAACAGAAAACCAAAAGAAGAATGGAAGTGAAATTTAAACATATGAGTCAACCGGCCACACGAGAACAAACCTGTTTTAGTGGTCTGTCGGGCATTGCTATTTGATTCGATTATTAACAGTATCGAGAATCATCGTGCTCATGCTTAAAGTGATATTATGGGCATTTTGCACTGTTGAATTGAGCTGAAAAGAATTAACAGGTCAAAATAGTTAGTTAAAATGTGGTTACTGATCAATTATCTGCAACTCACCTTGCTACCAGTTGTTTTTAAAAATATATTTTATATTCGATATTCTTACGTGACCCACCCAGTCCTGTAAGCCGAAATGATCCGTAAAACAATATTGTGTCTTTGTGTCGTATGAACAAATCTGCACTAAAACTAAATTTAGGTTCAACTCGTAAACGCATGATCAGTTGTCAAACGAAAGTACGGTTAATATTCAAATGCATTATTTTTCTCTTTCTGGTATATTGTTTTAGTATGTTGATGCTGCATTAATTACTATAAGTGTATATGAAGTAGAAACATCAAAAATAATCAACGGTTGCGATAGACACCTATAAACTGTTACATGCTCATAATATCACTTTAGTACATTAGGCAATATGGTGGAATAATTATTGTTAAATTTATTAAAAATAATATTTATCATTGTATTGTTGAAAACACATTAAGAATCTATTATTGACATACCATAATTATATTGCTGAATATCTTCTTTTAACATATTTCTGGTCTAAAGAAAATTCCAGGTCACCTAGTTCACGGATAGCGTCTTTATTATATAACGATTATTTTACTGACCGCGAACTCCGGTGATGACCTGTATATAAACTCTGAATGTCCGCGACTTGACCCGAAACCTCGCGGGTTGAAATGCAATTCTTTAAAGTGAGGCCTCGCTTCCACTGCTCTTTATACTTTTACATGTTAACATGTTGACAGGAATATGGAAGTAAGTACTAAATATGAGAACATAGCCTTTTAAGTATAAACGCTTTTGCGCTGGTAATACTCTGAAAATAAAAGGTGTACGCACAAACTGTATTGATGTCGAGAATTGAGTGTAAAACTGTTCTATCTATTAAGCCTTTTCATTAGAGATACAATTGTTTCATACAGTAAAACAGTGTTACAAAGACGCGGATATGTTTCCAATGTTCTGGTGGTATACTCAAATCAGCCAATGGAATAAATGAAGTGTATTCATTCGTACCTAGCCGCGGGAAATTTTATTTGAATTTTATTGGACACTTACAAAGGTCAAGTCAGGGTGAAAAGCTGGCTTATGCAGCTTACGCCGAAAAACACCGTTTGTAACACTTACACGCTTCAGTGATTTCAATATACTCTCTGCACTGTAGGTCGCTTACATCGTCGAAAATCAATATTTACAACTGACAGACGCTGGCCGCTAATGCTGGTCGCGTGCTTTCGATTCGCAGTACATTTTCGGATAAGATTTTACAGATTTTTTTTTATACGCCGCTCTTTAAAAATTGGAGGCACTTTTAAAAATTCAAATGGTCAATCAAGACAAAGTGGTTCTTTAAATTTAGGGTTCCCGGAGGACCACCCAGCTTGAAAGAACTGGTGGTCCTCGCCAAAATCTGGGGGCCTCGGGTCCCCGGACCACCGTCAGTGTCGAGGCCTGCAAGCTATTTGCTACTGTTTAGAATTACACTATCTTACTAAAAATGATCACTGGTACTTAGTGCTTTTACATAGTTGTGGTAAGTTTTGTATTACTAGTTTGACAATAATCGGCAGACACTTGTCGATATACAGACAAAATTTGCATGGAAACTTTTTCATATTTATTCAGCATAATTGCCTTCAAATTGTTAATTTAACAACCCTTTGACATTGTTTGCACATCTGATCTTATTATACCATAGCTGATTTTTGTTTATAGATAGACATATATAGACTTTTCAAAGTTCTATAAAAGTTCACACATGTTCCATCCAAGTAATCAATCAGAACCAATAAAGATCACCACAGATAGTAAATGTGTGTATAGCTTGGAAATTTTGATAGTTCGGGAATCCCTCCTCTGTTGATTTCTGTAAACCAAAACTGTCAGTTTTGCTGGATATAATCATAATAATGGCTTGTATAATGCCCAGCTCTTGCCTTGGCAGAACAGCTTCTAAAAACGGAAAACCAACAAATATCTTAAAATTTGATCAATAATGCAGACAATTTAAAAATGTCTTTTTTTGTTGATTTCGAATCTGGAAGATTTTTTACGTAAGATTGTGGTACGAAAATTCCAACGGTATCGGATTTCGTGGTTTTAGGCCTAAACTATTTATAGTGATATGTAACCTTTTGGGATATCGGTAAAGTGCGAGCAGACGAGGTAAAAATTCTTTAAAAATTAAAGCTAAAAGACTAAAAAGTTAGATCTGAATATCTTAAAAATTTGTGAATAAATGTGTTTCTGTTGGGTAACAACGACAACTTACTAGAATATTGCTCATGATCAAACGTAAAACTTCTTTCTGAGAGCGAATGGAAAATGCGTCACAAATTCTGATACATAAACAGTAGGGTGTCGTTATTGAAATACCGCGAGAATACTTGAAGAATAGAGATGCCAACTATAGTGTTTAAAACAAATAATTTTTTAACAAGCGTTTGTGATTTGTCAGGATAATAATAACAATAAGATATCGAAAAGATCAAAGCAAATAAATTCGACAGAAATCGGAGATTCGGCAATATATTAAAGACGGGTTATGTTCCCCTAAATTGTGTTCGGTGAAGACTGTTACTATATGTAGTGAACCAGGTTTCGGCTTATACCCACTAAAGAAGAGCATTCAGGGGAGATAATTGAGTAATGACCTAATTCTGGAACGGTTGCGAAGAAAAACAAATAATGCGAGAATATTTAGTGCGATTCGCTACACAATTATGATGTCATTGATATAACTTTTTCTAAGGTATGTATTTACATGTGATTTAGCATATGTCAAAGTGTTTTTGATTTGTTCAAGTTCTTAAATAGCATCGCGAAAATATATGTCGCGTGGCAAATTTTTTTGAGACGTATCCATATGTGGTATTCTTATGTAATTTTATGTCTAAATTCCCATATGTATGAACGGTCAACGCCCGCTTCGCGGGCTTTTGCCCGTATAAACGATTTAAATTTTAACGTAGTTTTGTTTATCTAATTTTACTTCTTAATGAATTCGAGAATTTGATAATAAGCAAGCAACTTGGTTTCCGATTGTTCTTACATCGAACATTACTGGTGCAGTACTTAAATTCGGACAGTATAATGTCCGAATTTATTGATCACTCATTTAGCTATGGAGCCAGATAAATGTATCAAGTTATCAAATTGTTTTCTTAACATTTAGTTTCACAAAATTAACATGTAAACAAACTTTGTCACAAATATACGTGTAGATTACATTTGCACTGTTTTTAATATGAATATAAAACATTGCCACATAATTGTGTTAATAAATGCCCGTAAGCAGTCCTTACCTTTTAATACTGGTCATTCATCTTAATACTTATGTAAACTCTGCTCTTCACATAAATGAAACCATCATAACGCTTATAAGAGTTTTCAACTTATTTTTTTTCTTTTTATAAGTTATACATTATCCTATGTGTATCTAGTATATCACGGTAAGAAATGTATTTCACATATTGCCTTCATTTAAGACATTCTGAGTTAGAGGAAAGTTCAACTTCAACACACTCAAAAAGAAGAAAGCTGTCTACACCAAAGTCAAAGCTTGTGGAACAACCACACTGGTCAAGTGAATTGTCAGATGTTGCACATGCAAGTGGCAGGTATATTTATAAAAATGATAGATATTGAATTTTAATGGCATGGTGCAGAGTTCTCTTACACAGTGTGCGAAATTCGCACTAGCCCGCAGGGTTTTTGCTAGTGAAAATCCATTCGGGCTTGTGGGAATTAAACAATTTATATAGTCGGGCTAGGAAGAAATTTTTCTTTTTATATATGTGTATTAGAATTTGGGCTATTACTTTAAAATCTCAATTTTGCGCACTGCTAACACGAATTTTATCAAGTGAACATGCTGCTTTTGTTACTTCGCACTGCTAACATGAATTTTATCAAGTGAACATGCTGCTTTTGTTACTTTTATAAATATCTGCAATTATGATTACAGTTCATGAATATCTGGCGTCCAGGAGATGTCGGACTTCACAGACATGGACCATGATAGGTGAGATTTGATAAAAAATATTAATTATGGAATTACAAACTTGTCTTATCACCACATAGCTCAGTTGGTAAGAGCTTCGTTTTATTTTTCCAGGGGTTTTGGGTATGACACTCTACCCAGCGCCACACACAAGTGGTGATTGGTCTTCAGGGAATTTAACTTTTTTTCTACTTGTAAAGCATTGCGAGCAGCTTTAATACTAACTCGCAAAATCAAAAACATTCTCGCAAATTTTAGTTTTATATTAAGTTCTTTTTTCCACTTGTAATTTCTGTTGTTGTTTTTTTAACTCAACGGTTAACTTTGCTTTATCTTCCGTATTGTTTTTTCCGTCTGTGGGCAACAAGAAACTAGGAATTTTTCACTTCGACGCCATGCCTGTTCAAGTTCTATAAACACGTGTGAGTAATAGACTGTTTCACGTTCTCTGTACCAATACCATCTGCGTACCTGTATTATAAGTATACCAGTCTACATACAAGGTGAGCGCTTAAGCATACGGGTATTCAGACGTTCTATAAATTGACCTACAGTTTAGCGTTCACGACGTCGAGCGCATTAAGTAATATTACTCTTTTTTCGGCGTAGCTGTATTAAGCCAGCTTTTCACCTTACCTGACCTGTGTAAGTGTCCAATAATTCAAATAATATTTCCCGCGGCTAGGTACGTATGAATACACTTCATTTATTCCATTGGCTGATTTGAGTATACCACCAGAACATTGGAAACATATCCGCGTCTTTGTAACACTGTTCTACTGCATGAAACAATTTTATCTCTAATGAAAAGGCTTAATAGATAGAACTGTTTTACACTCAATCCTCGACATCAATACAGCTTGTGCGTGCATCTTTTATTTTCATAGAATTACCATTGCAAAAGCGTTTATACTTAAAGGCTATGTTCTCATATTTAGTGCTTACTTCCATATTCTGTCAACATGTAAACATGTAAAAGTATAAAGAGCAGTGGAAGCAAGGCCTCACTTTAATGGATTGCATTTCAACCCGCGAGGTATCGAGTTTATATACAGGTCATCACCGGAGTTCGCGGCCAGTAAAATAATTGTTATATAATATAGGCGCTATCCGTGAACTAGGTGACCTGGAATTTTCTTTAGACCAGAAATTATTCCAACATATTGACTAATGTATTAAGCATGAGTGCGATGATTCTCGATATTGTTAATAATCGAATCAAATGGCAATGCCCAACAAACCTCTAAAACAGGTTTGTTCGAAGAACGCGCCTATAAATACGGATACTTCGCGTGTGGCCAGTTGACTCATATGTTTTAATTTCACTTCCATTCTCTTTTGGTTTTCTCTTTTGTTTCTATAGGTTTATGACTAGCAATATGTAATAATGTAAAATAAGCCGGGAAAACTCCGCGTAACATCCCGTACTGCGGGTGATGCATCTAAGAACTGCACAGAAAGACATTCGCTATCCTTGATCTCATTCATTAAACTATCAACGCCGTATATCTTTTTTAAAGATATGTCTTGTTTCACTATTTCTTTACTCGCAAAAAAATACTAGTGGCTTAAAACTTAACTCGCAATCGGTATTTTTCACTTGCATTTTGCGAGTGTGCAAGTGTTAATTTCGAGTCCTGGGTCTAAAAACTATTTATATTGCCATTTGCCCATAGTAGGCACTACCTCTGAATAATGATCTAAGTAGGGCAGCAGTAAGTTTCTTGTATGAGTATGTGTGTGTGGTACTTGTAAACTGCTTAGATAGGCTAATAGCTTTGCCAGGACTTGTGTGCAACACCATTGACTTACAGTGGTGATGTGACCGAACTACAAGCTAGCAAGTTTTCTGGATTCTACCATGACTATCAACGATCATTGAAAGTGTCTGACAATCTGCTCATTTAAGTCATTGATGATGAATGTTGATTGTCAATTTTTCAGACTAGTGCATAATGCCTCAAGCGTAACATATCATAGAGAAAGTTTTGTTCCAGTAGATATAAACCAGAACACCCTTGCACTCCAGATTAATAGGCCATCTACCAATTACTCAGCTTACTGTACCAGCTAAATTGCATATATGTTACAATTCTGTGTTACTGTTTATGTTGAAATACATTCTTTTTCAGTCCGAACAGAAGTGGGGAAAGAGCTTTCATAAGATATGTGATAATTCAAAAAATATAAATATATAAACATTAAAGCGGGTATATACGATCTTGTCAAATATTTGTTAATAAATATAAAATGTGTAAAAAACTTGTTATACATATATTTCAATATAAACTAAAATAAAAGTAAAGAAGAACATGTGTCGAAAAATGCTAAATAAGCCAGATATTTAATTCTGAAATCGAAAAAGGCTGTACAGCCGAATTCGCCAGCATGTATATCATGCATGTACGATGTGAATCTAAATTTAGTTTAACGGTTCATTTGAAATTCCTGCAGCTATATCGATTCATACGACACACGAACACTTACTAAAAAGACGAATGCATCGGTTATTGTAGGAAAATAATTACGAATTATCTTCGTCACAACCGGCTCGGGGCGCTAATTTGTATTTGCTGTATTTTATGAAATTCGTCTTAAATGTATCATTTTTCTTGCATATTGTGTGTTATTATAACATATTTGTATCAATATTTTACAATTCAGCACATATAAAAATCGTATATACCCGCTTTAACCTTGTTCATGTGCTTCAGGCTTTACCCAAAAACAAAACAGAAATCATACTTTTATCATATTATCATGTAAATTGAAATATTTGGACATGTATAGAAATAAGTGCTTTAAGTTTTTTTTCTGCCATTTTGCCAGAGTGAATAATCCAGATACCCCGTCCAGTCCAGATGCAGGTGCCATCCGTGATAGTAAGGACGCAACTTTCCAACTTGAGGAAGAGCTTGACATTTCCTTTTCACATATGTAAGCATAATATAACATAGTTTGTTGCAAATTAGCTGAAAGTATAGATAGAATTTTCTCTTTTAAAAGTTGAATTGAATAGTTGTGCTTCCTTTTTTGACTCAGCACTAGTTGATGTGATATGTTTCTTTTTCATAATAAACATCACAGGCTCTATTTAAGATGAGAATAAATCATCATAAATAGTAGAACAAAAAAGAGTTATTGGTCAAATCTGCATAAAGGGTGCATCTGCAACTAGATACACATACACTTTCCTATGACTACTTAGGGATGAACATTGTCAACCTCATCAGTATCTTTTGGTGTATATAATCACATGTCTTGTTTTGTTAATTTTACCTTAGTATATTATAAACGCTTTACTTGACATAACAGGGAATGAGACATTGAGGTGAGCAACGTGCCAGATGTAGGGCCGATCGAAGCTGGAGACTTTGGTGATGAAGAGAATGATGACGATGAAGAGGACAATTGTTCCCCCAAGCTTCAGAAATTGAAAAGCATCACTGAGGAACACTGCAAGCAGCCCATGTACCTACTCACAGATTCTTGTTTGGTTTCACTGCTGGCTGACATCCCAGTATCCTGTAGATGTGGGGAAAAACCAAAGCCGACAAAAAAGAGAGTTGGGTCGGCTGTCACAGTAAACTGGGTAGGATATGTGACAAAATGTAAATGTATGTTAACTAAAATAAAAATAACTGAATAGTATGAGATTTTCCTAAGAAAAAATCAGTAGTGGTAGAAGTAGTAGTAGAAGTAGGAATAGTAGTAGTAGTGGTGGTAATGGTAGTAGTAGTAGCAGTAGTACTAGCAGTATTGGTTGTAGCAGTAGTAGTAGCAGTAGTGGTAGCAGTAGTAGTAGTAGTGGAAGTGGTGGTGGTGGTGGTAGTAGTAGTAGGAGTAGTAGTAGTGGTAGTGGTTATGGTAGTAGTAGTAGCAGAAGAACTTGTAGTATTGGTTGTAGGAGTAGTGGTAGCAGTAGTAGTAGTAGTAGTGGTGGTGGTAGTGGTGGTGGTGGTAGTAGTAGTAGTTGTTGTTGTTGATGTTGTTGTTGATGTTGTAGTGTTTGTTCTTGTTGTATTACTAATAGTCGTATTTGTGAAAGTAGTAGTAGGAGTAGTAGTTATTATTGTTGTAGTAGTAATGGTAGTAGTAGTTGCAGTCATGGTAGTAGTTGTTGTAGTCGTAGTAGTGATAGTAGTGCTTGAAGTAGTTATCTATTTAGTGGAGTAGTATTAGCAGGAATGGTGGTTGTAGTGGTGGAAGTAGCTGTAGTGTATTAATATAATAACCTTATTATACTCTTTCTTCTTACAGTAATAAATAATAATAATAAATGATGGTTTGTTTTTCTTCAGATTTGTGATTGTGGGAAGACGGTGAAGTCTTTGGCAAGCCAGCTTGCATTGCGTTACGGCTCTTTTCTGGGCAATTTTATGCTCATGGCATCAACAATTTTGTCTGGCAACAACTATCAAAAGGTTGCACTGCTGGCCAAGTTCATAAATCTTGGTCTCCCTCATAGAACAACCTTCCAAAAGATCCAGGGATATTTTGTCGCTCCTACAGTTGAGCAGTACTGGAGTAATATTCAAGCCTCAGCCATTGAAGAGACCAGAGCAACAAATGTAGTCATTTCAGGTGTGTTACTTTTTTTCATGTCACTGTGTTTTTAATTTGTATTAAATAATGTTTAGAAATACAATAATGCCGAGTTATATGAACACTTAAAATGATCAAAGCGCTGAAGGCACTGTAGGTGTTCGCTGTTGTATAAGTTAAGACGCAACTCAGTTTAAAAAATTATGTAATAGCTTTTTATATTGCAAGTTTTAAATGGACACAACCCATAAAAATTTATAAAGAGTGTGTCTTTAAGCAAAGGTCCAGATGTTGTTGTTTTTTAATCAATAATAAAAAATATAATTTAAGCTTCATTTTGGGTAAACAGGGCTTAATGCATATGCATTAATTGTCATCCCAGTACCAGAGACTCTTTAAACGAAAAACATTATCAAATCAGAAATGTCGCCCTTGATTAGCTTGCGCGCATTGCAAATCATTGTGCACAGGCTAATATTATTTGACATGCATTAAGCCCCGTTTACCCTGAAAACAGCCAATATGTACAGATTTCAATGATAAACACTTAGACTGGCCAATGTTGTCTTACAAGCTGTTAAACACTATTAGTCATATACACCCACTGCAGTGAACAGGCAGATGTGGTGGTTATCTTTCCCAGCACACGCTTCTAGCATACATTAGTCGTCTGCTAATTTTACTGAAACAGGCAGTGGTTGTCTTTCCATAGCGTAGTTAAGCAGTTAAGCGCATACTGATTTGCAAAATTTGCTCTGTAACATTAGTGTGAGCTAACGCTTACACTAAAAACTGATAGATGCCTTAACCTAGTGATCAATATGAATTGCATAATTTACATTGTGTACATTTGTAATTAAAGGTGATGGAGCATGTACAAAACCCAACCTGATCTGAAAACATCAAATTGCTGAGCATATTCTACACATGCTGGCAGTGATATTCTTAAAATAGTTAAGGGTTATCAATTTTTTGTCGAGACCGCTTGCGGTGACCTCGAAATAGTTGTCACAATGGCGGTTCAGTGTAGGTGCGTTCGTCCGTCTGGCTGGGCGTCCGTCCGGATTATGCTTGTCCGAGCGTAACTCAGTCATTAATAGGCGGAATTTTAAATAACTTACCATAAATGTTCACAATAATGAGACAGCCTGTTATGCGCAAAAACTGTGTGGCTATGAAAAAGGTATAGGTCACAGTTTGAGGTCAAAATTAGGTAATATTTTGTTGTCCAGCTCGTAACTTTGACATACCTTGGTTGATTTTGATATTACTTGGCACAAATGTGAAGCACAGTAAGAGGAAGTGTCAGGAATGAGACCCAGGTATCTATCTGAAAGGTAAAGGTCACACTTAGCCTTTCAAGGTCATATTTCAATATTGTGTTTTAATAGGCTTGTCCCGTCCATATCTTTGTTATAAATGGATGGATAAGTAGCGGGGTAGAAATATGATGATTAAATCAGTAAATTGTGGCAATTATGCGAAAATCATGCAAAGTTTCTGATGGGTTGTGCATATTTACACATTTGCTAACACTAATATATATTTTCTATTCCTATACCACATGGAATGTTTGTTAAAGTGTTTTAGCTTATTTTTTACAGTATGTCTATTTGTTTTAGCTACAAAAGGAAGTTTTCCAAGAGAGGGAACAAGTGGACAGTGTACCCAGTGAAGGTGACGAAGGCCTTCAGCTACATTGAAAAGCTGGTGGTTGCAGCAGTCAACGAGTACTGCACAGGCAAGAAACGAATCTACCATCCAATCAAAAGACAGGCTGGCGATTCCAGAAACATTGCTTCCACCATTGCTTCCATCGAACTGCAGAACTTCTCTCAAAGGAAGTCAAGATTGGCAAAATGGAGGAAGAATCTGAACTAGGCAGATTATCTGCAAACATTCAAAGACACTGATGTCTATTGTGTTGGAATTATTGATGTTTTTGTTTTATATTTGTCAAAAAGATTCACAGGCAATCTAAATCATAATACTTTCAAGCATTAACACAGTATTATTAGCTCGGCTGTTTTTGGAGGTATTGTCATAGCCTCCTCGTCGTCCCCCGTCGTGCTAAAACCTTTACATTGGCTCTAAAATTAAAGTGCTTCCACCTACAACTTAGAAACTTCATATGTACATGCACCTTGATGAGTTCTACACGCCACACCCATGTTTGGGTCACTAGGTCAAAGGTCAAGGTCACTGTGACCTCTAATATAAAAATTTAACTTTGCCTCTAACATCACAGTGCTTCCACCTACAACTTTGAAACTTCATATGTAAATGCACCTTGATGAGTTCTACACGCCACACCCATATTTGGTTCACAAGGTCAAGGACACTGTAACCTCTTAAAAATTTTAAAAAAACCTGTCAAGCTTTCGCAGCCGAGCGTGGCACCCGTTATGCGGTGCTCTTGTTCTCATCAAATTTTTATCAAATGTTCATCTCAACAGTGCTGTGAAGAAATTATGCCACCCTTGTGCTAGCTCCTCAATGCCAAGGTCTACTGAAGGAGTTTTTCAAATGCCTGTTTTAAAAACAACGGGACGTATTATAGTTTCACCTTGGCGGCGGGCGGGCGGCGTACACAGCAGTGTCCGCCTTCTAATTCAAATAGTTTTCATCCGATCTTCACCAAACTTGGTCAGAAGTTTTATCTAGACAATATCTAGGTCAAGTTCGAATATGAGATATGCCGGGTCAAAAACAGGTCACAGAGTCACTAAGTGCATTTCCAGCATTTAGCATGGTGTCCGCTCTCTCATTGAAGTAGTTTTCATCCGATCTTCACCAAATTTGGTCAGAAGTTGTGTCTAGATGATATGTAGGTCCAGTTCAAATGTGGATCATGGGAAAGGTATACAGTTGTCCAAAACCTTCAAACGGGCGTATCTTGTGACAGTTTGGCACTCTTGTTCACTCCTGAAGCAAAGCTGTAGCTGTTTGTGTCCCCCACTCTGTACTGGGGGACATATTGTTTTTGCCCTGTCTGTTGGTTTGTTTGCTAGTGTGCGTCAAACTTTAACATTGGCCATAACTTTTGCAATATTGAAGATAGCTACTTGATATTCGGCATGCATGTGTATCTCACAGAGCTGCACATTTTGAGTGGTGAAAGGTCAAGGTCATCCTTCATGGTCAAATATATGGGGGATATAGTGTTTCACAAACATTTTTTTTCTTTCAAACATAACATTTTCTTCTGTCTTCTTATTATTCTTGACAAGTATTATGTAATAAACAACAGTTGCATGATTGCAAATTTACACATGGAATGATGGTGGTTATACTGCCACCACATGAAGCTCAGCTACGTTGTCGAATGAAACGTAAAAATGGGTGGAGCTTTGAATACACAGTTAATATTGTTGTCTGCAAACAAAATAGCGGCCGGTCGCAAATGTCGTATTATAAGATTAAACAAGGGACAAAATTGTCACAAAACCAGGTTTTCATTGTGAAAAAAAAATCTGATAAAGGGAGAAAACTCAAACTGAACTTTTGAAATGACCAAAAAAAATTAACCCCCTTTGTAAGTTTTTTTTTTTTTTTTTTAATCTATTTTTAGTCGTGGCGACCTTGACATTGGAGATATTGATGCGATTCTTTCGTGGGACACACCGTCCCATGATGATGAACAAATGTGCCAAATGATTTTAAAATCTCACAATGAATGACATAGTTATGGCCAGGACAAGCTCATTTATGGCCATTTTTAACCTTTGAACTCAAAGTGTGACCTTGACCTTGGAGATATCGACGTAATTATTTCGCGCGACACACCGTCCGATGATGGTGAACAAATGTGCCAAATGATTTTAAAATCTGACGATGAACGACCTAGTTATGGCTCGGACAAGCTCATTTATGGCCATTTTTGACCTTTGAACTCAAAGTGTGACCTTGACCTGGAGATATCGACGTAATTATTTCGCGCGACACACCGTCCAATGATGGTGAACAAATGTGCCAAATGATTTTAAAATCTGACAATGAACGACATAGTTATGGCCCGGACAAGCTTATTCCGCCAGCCAGCCAGCCCGCCCGCATTCGCCAATCTAATAACCAGTTTTTTCCTTCGGAAAACCTGGTTAAAAATGAAAATAAGCGTGACAATATTTTGATTATTTCCAAGCTGACTATCGATCTAAATAAAAGAGTGATAATTAAATAATTAGTTCTTTGTCGTTGATGTTACAACTTTCTGCCGATTTACGATTGAAATGAAAAGGTGAAAATTAATTAATTTGATCGTTTTACTTACACACTATGCTAACTAACAACGGCGTATTTTAATCAAAGGAAAACGTGAAAAACACGTGCGGTTTAATTGCAATTAAAGTTTAATTAAAGGTACGAATTTGTCACGCATAGGAAGGGTAAATTTTTTATTTATTTTTTTTTATTCAATATAATAGGGTAATTCATGCCGTCTACTATATAAATGGAAGTAACCACTTTGTCCGTACAGTCGCTAACATGACTTCTTTAACTTTAAAGCATCCTTTGGACGAAAATGAGTCTGAACAAACAAAAAAAAAAAAAAAAAAACAAAAAAATAGAGATGTATATTATGACATGTGCTTGTTGTCATTAAAAGAAATATGAAAAATCTATAGTATATATTGTTATTTGAAACAAACGAAAACTGGTTGGCAATAGGCCCAAAACGCACCACAGACAATCTAGGATCCAAAAAATTTCCGGGGGGGCATGCCCCCTGAATCTCGGTGGCTCAAAGATATTTTGGGTCAGCGCTATCCCTGAGCTGGGAGTGGTTGGAGCTTTACTGGAATCACTGTCCTGTCAATCGATATCCAATGTGTCTGCTAAATAAATCCTATACCCCTAAAAGGATTTTCATCAAACTTTGTTCAATGTTCACCTCCACAAGGTATGTGCATAAGTTATGCCACCTTTTTAATTGATTCAATGTCAAGGTCCCTTGAGGGTCAAAGGTCAGACAGCCAGTATTTCTTGTTATGTCCATACCCATTAAATGATTTTTTCCCACTAGGCTCAATGTTAACCTCGGCATGGCAATGTGCATAACATATTTGGAAGTTAAGTCAGCTAAAGGTCAAGTTTATAATTTATGGTTACGTGACAAACGGTCAAATTTTTAGACAGTCATATCTGCACTATAAATCAAATACCCATTGATGTATTTTTCAAACTTTGTAAAATGTTCTCATAGATAGAAAATGTACATATTTTTGTCTTATATTTTATTCTTATGCCTCATACACATTTGTGTCTAGTCAAGAGTTAAATATGGTAGAAACTGAGGTAACAACGGTTGATTATTATGAAATTATATAATACATCCTTAAAATAACAATGCTGCAAATTACCTTTTGTTTTCAAATTTAAAAAGAGCATATTGTTTCCTAAAATAATTCTACAATTTCATTTCTGGTTGCCATTGTTATTGCTGTTTTCCAGCAATATATATATATATATTATGATATAATAAATATCAAAAAATCAGATGAGTTTTGTCAATTAAGCCTACATCCTATATTTTTTAATTCATTATAGTGTTTTGGATTCAGAAGATAACTGGTAAATTTTAAATACTGATGTTCATTTGCAACTTGCCAAGACTCGCAGCTTCCTAAACTTTGGTTAATTCAATCCATTTAAGGTACATAAAATGTGCTGAAGTATTTGAAATTTGAAAAAAAAAGTATTTTAGTGATTTTATAATCACTAATCTGTTTCATGCTGATGGATATACCATACATGTTGCTCAAAGTTATTCAATGCAAGCAAAACTGTTGAGACACTTTTATCTATCCTCACTATTTAAACATAAATCTCAGCATGCATTCCAGCCATTTCTGTTACTTTGTTTACATTTTAAACTTAATGATTTATTAAAATCATTATAATAACCTATTTAAGCAAAAACTACTGGCACATTTGCCAACGCATAGTGTATTTATTATACAAAATAGCAATGAATAAACACATTATAAAAATGCAATAAACTGGTCTTTCACCAAGAAGGTTCATATGGAACATAGAATCCATCTGGATCAGGGAAGGTGTCTTGTATGGCCCAGGTGCAGCAGGAAGGCACTGGTCGCCTCACGCCCAGTCCCAGCCAGCCATGGTGAATAAGGATGTACTGGCGATAGCCAGCATGTCGATACGACTTGTTAACATCCTTTTCTGATGCTGCATGTCTAGCAAAAACATCGTTCCTGTACAGCATCTGGGTGCGCAGGACACCAGCATCTAGGATCATTAGACGCATCTCCTAAAATGTTAATAACAAGTTTAAACAAAAGCTGTCATCAGAGGACAGCGCGCTTGACTATTCAAGTGCTTGACAGTATAACGTAACCCATCATGGGGAAATAGCTCATATTCAATAAGGTCAAGGTAATATAGCCATAGTCTAAGTGGAAGAGGACCATAATTGAAACATATTGATCCATTATTGTTTAAAAAAGTTGTACTCTATAGACAATTCTGAGTTCAGGTATATTTTCCACAATTGAACATTTGTAGAGACATAAAACAAACTAATAGATTTTATTTCAAGTTTAATAGCAATGGTTGGAAAGTCCTTCAAAAATAAAATAGTGTGTTTTTTTCCATGTTTAAAAAAAATAATTTAGGGGATGGTTTGGGTGGAGTCCAGAGCTCCAGATAAGGTTTTGTGAAATTCTTAAATTACTACCAGATTTTCAAAAAGAATTCTTAACTCTGAAATTTTATTCTTAACGTTACTACAAAGTTTTGGAAAATAATTCTTATTTTTTCTAAATGACCTAAAAATAAATAATAATGGTTATTTTCATGCAAAAAAATCAAAATAAACATACTAGCAACTTTATTTATACGAGTTCAACAGTGTCTTTTTAGTATTATGCAATTTTATTTTTCAAATACCTTCATATGCCCAAACTGTGCTTAGATTGCATGCCTCAGATGAATTTTTACATATTTTACAATTACAACGGGTCTCCCCTTCAATCTTTTCAACGATTAGCCACGGGACTTGTCCCTTCCACTCGTTCAATGTTTTTTGTGTGTTTAAGTTTGGACCCGTCGTGTCACGTTTTTGTTTAGCTTTTCCGACTGTGTCGGCAACTAAACATACAACATCGTATAAGATCTTTTCTATAATGTCTTTCTAAACATTTAACTATGGCTCACTTTGCGTACAATATGTTAAAAGCGTGTTTTTGGACGCTCTCTCCTGGTGCCGCCATTGTTTTTTGACAGATAGACTGTATACGCCGCTTTTATTGGGCAAAATGCTCTTTGTTAAACAAACCAGATAACCATTCTATATAAGCACCGCAAAGATCTTTAATACGCAAAAAGAACTCAATAACAAGGGACAAAATTGTCACAAAACCAGGTTTTCATTGTGAAAAAAAAATCTGATAAAGGGAGAAAACTCAAACTGAACTTTTGAAATGACCAAAAAAAATTAACCCCCTTTGTAATTTTTTTTTTTTTTTAAATCTATTTTTAGTAGTGGCGACCTTGACATTGGAGATATTGACGTGATTCTTTCGTGGGACACACCGTCCCATGATGGTGAACAAATGTGCCAAATGATTTTAAAATCTCACAATGAATGACATAGTTATGGCCAGGACAAGCTCATTTATGGCCATTTTTGACCTTTGAACTCAAAGTGTGACCTTGACCTTGGAGATATCGACGTAATTATTTCGCGCGACACACCGTCCAATGATGGTGAACAAATGTGCCAAATGATTTTAAAATCTGACAATGAACGACATAGTTATGGCCCGGACAAGCTTATTCCGCCAGCCAGCCAGCCAGCCAGCCCGCATTCGCCAATCTAATAACCAGTTTTTTCCTTTGGAAAACCTGGTTAAAAATCGAAACGAACCGATGTAAAAATAATATTCGTAACTTGATTTTGTATTTCTTAATGGTACGACAAGATTTTAAAATAAATACGTAACGGACTTGAAAATAATTCGTAATTACGAAAATACGACCCTTATCTGGAGCTCTGTGAGTCCAATGTGGTATGTCAGGTAAGTGTTGTTTTGTCAAAGTATGAATCAAATATAATAATAAATAAAGAAGTTATGGCAATTTAATCAAAATTTATTAATTTGACCTTGAGAGTCAAGGTCATTTAAAGGTCGAAGTCCAGTCAACTTGCCAAGTAAAGTACCATCATGATAGTAATAAAGTATTTGAAGAATGAAAGCAATAGCTTTGATATCAATTTTTAAGTATTTGGGACCATAAAATCAAATACACCAATTTCCCAATTTGAGGGTTTCACGACTCCATTTTTCCCAATTTGAGGGTTTTCAGTTTTCACGACTCAATTTTTCCCAATTGGACCGGTCAGGTACTTTTCCCAATTGGACAAAAAAATCGCTGCACAGGAACGCCAATGCCGGGGCAAGTAGGATAGCTCCACTATATATATTTCATATTTTATAGTCGAGCTAAGAAATGCAAACATCAGGGTTATCAAGTTAAAAAATCTAATAAAACACACAATGAAGTAGAACAAATGGTTACAAACTAAGTAAAAAGTTATATATTCAAAGTTATATACAAACAAGAGATGTGTTTGTCAGAATCACAATGCCCCCAACTGAGCCGCTTTGAAGCCATATATTTGACCTTGTAGGATGACCTTGATCTTTCACTACTAAAAATGTGCAGCTCCATGAGATTTACATGCCAAATATCATGTTGCTATCTTAATTATTGCAAAATTTATGGCCAAAGTTAAAGTTTTCTGCAGACGGACATGCTGCCTGACTGACGGACAGTTCAACTGCTATATGCCACCATACCGGGGTATACAAATTAAATGTGTTTCTGTACAAATAACTTACAGCATTTATGCTATGGCACAGTTCTGGGCGCATACCACAGCACACATGCTGCTGCACTGTCTCCATGGGTCTGCACCGTGGCAGATACACCAGTCTGAAAAGTCGCCCCGGGGCAGTGTAGATTGTGGACCAGCCTGCAGTTTGTCCGCAACGTCAAGGACGAGGAACGGCATCTTCTTTGAAATCTCCTTAAGGACATCCCTGGCTTCTTCACCAGTGAGTCGGTCCACCAAGGCCTTGAGTAGAGAAAACTTACCTTGATTGGACACCACAGTAAAGCTCTTGTACTTATACATACAGTACCAGTTAAACAGGTCAATTTTATAATAATGCTTATACCACTATTTGTGAAAATGTTTAATTTGTGGTTTTTAAAATACTTTATCAAAACTTTTCTTGATTTTTTTATGATGAAAGAAAACAATCCTGACTAGGCTGAGAACATGACCTTGAAAGTTTCCACTAAAAAGTAGCTTTAAGCCATTGAATGTTTATGAATTTTGTACATCATCGTCCACATAAAATGAGTAATCTCAAAAGTAAAAATTACGAAAATTAACTACTTACATCACATTGCTCCTTCTTTTGTTGGTGTGTCAGCTGCAACCTGGTAACATTGTTTGCTGACAAAGTGAAAGCCATCTTTGCCTTGGTTTTTCCCTGCTTTCCCCTGGATCTCCCTCCACCAGATTCATTACTTGGTCCTGGACGGGGTTCAAGCTGCCTACTGGCTCCTCTTCCTCGTCCTCTTCCCCAACTACGTGAAGGAAGAACAAAATCATATGATTCTGTAGTAGACCCTGAGCCTTCACTCCGATTCGATGATATTGAGCGCTGTAAAAAAAATACATGTAAACACATGTATATTCAATTTGTTAAGTTTAATATATAACTTAAATCAAAGATAAAGCACTTTTATCAGCCATTGATCTGGGTCCAAACAAAGCAGAATAACTATTCCACCAAAAAATCCACCAGATTGATAAACTGAAATATTTTACTTGAAAATCACAACAAGACACTTGAATTCAATGTTATTTGAGGTAGCAGTCATCATTATTAGCATTTTAAACCACTAGTCCATATCATTACGCATTAATAGAAACAGATAGAAAAATCCACAAGCCTGACCATATAAATTAATATTTTTTACTAGCTGGAACTACAATCCACTAGCCACGGGCTGTCGGACTAGTGGTTAGCATGTAGACTGGGCTAGTAGTCCAAATAATAAGACTTGTCAAAGAATTCTGAGATAATATATTTAGGTGATGCAGGATACACACATCAATATACAGGAAAATGGAAGTATCCGATGCTACTTTTGCAATATCTTGACCCCTAAACGAATTGTTGATTGTAAATGGTAAATTTAACCCATTTATGCCTGGTGGACTCTCTCATCCTTCTTGGATTAATTTGTTTTCAAAATTAGGGATGTCTAGTATATTTATTTTTATATTTATAATATTTTTTACAGAAATTCATTAAGGACATATCACTTCCTGAAATGGTCAGAAGTGGGTGGGGTAATGTTAAAGAATAATTCCTTATAAAAGCATTCTATATTAAGTTTGGAGCACTATGCATAATTAAAATAGCATATACTTCAGTGATACATGAACCAGTTGTAATGAAACCTTTCAAAAAGAGTAAATAATCACATATTTTCACCTTAAAACCACTTTCTTCCTGGGCGACCTAAGTCCTTATTTTCTTCATAAATCCACTGTTACCAGCTGGAACATACACCACTGTAAAACAAAGTGTTAGAGTATTATTAAATATAACACACTAGAAACACTGAAAAAAAATAACATTACCCCACCCACTTCTGACCATTTCAGAAAGTGATATTTCCTTAAAGCAAACAGCGTAGACCCAGATTTGACGCCGCATGATGCGGCGTCTCATCTCATCTGGGTCTACGCTGTATGCCAAGGCTTTTTTCTAGACGTTAGGCATAAATGGGTTTTGCATTGAATAATAAATAATCATGTAGTGATGAGTTATCATGTTATTACCCTAGTCCAAATAATTAGACGTAATCTACCGATTAAATCGACCTCATATTTATAGGAGTAGTAATTACCCGTAAACAATGGAACAAGCAAACGGACAGGACTCGGCAAAGTTAAATAAACTTTCATCAAGCATGATAAAAACTCCTTTTTTGTTTTCAATCTACAAATCGACCTTCTAGTTGCAATAATCCAACTCCTAGCTATTGACCCTCCGGTACGAGCTGTACGTATGTACTCATAAAAGCTCAGAGCATTCAAGAAGAACTAATCGGTTTCCGGACGTTTCACCCCCAAGACGTTTCCTCCCCTAGACGTTTCCCCCCAAGACGTTTCCTCTCCAGACGTTTCCCCCCCACTTTGGTTTAAGTGCAGACGTTCCCCCCCCCAATAAATGTATGATTGTTTGGTTGAAGTTTATTCTTGATTTATTATCAAAATGATTATTTTCTTTATGAAGTTTTCAATTAAGTTTATTTATGGAGCAGCTTGTTTGATTACTTTTTTTGGTTTAACTGTGAATGGATTTGCATGTAAATCATTAGTGTTGAGGAACTGTAGTTGTTTGTTGTTTTTAATCCAATTAAATAGGGTCAATTGGTGAATTGATAAAATGGTTAAATCACATTTATATTAATTTCAAAACTGTTTTCCTTGTAACAGATAAATATGATAAATAAATAAACTATATAATTGTCAACAATTTATTTTTTTTTCATACATTTATATGTATGAATATAATAAAATGATTGGATGTCACTGATATTTTAATTTTTACTAATAACTAGTTCAGACTAATTAAAACAGAATTGCACTTTCCTTGTGCATGATTTCATTATTGGTATAATAAGCAAATGTAATCAAAACTTATTGATATTTTAATAATTTTACTCAATAATATTAATTATATTAAAAAGCAACATATATGTAACGATGAACTGTAAATGTTCAAGTTATATGAATAAACTTTAATAATATTTAATACAGTGATAAACTATTTAAAAACGTTTTTTTTGCATAATAATGTGCTAATCTCATCTTATCCCCCTGTCACCTAATCTCATCAATGCTGATTAAAGGGCCTGTATATTGCACCCATAATCTAGCTGTTATCTTGTGTACTACACTTGCTAATCTAATCAATGCTTGTTTATTGCACCCTAAGTGCCTAATATCTTGTATAATGGTAGGTGTGGTTGTTATTTAATATTAGCCAAATGATGAAAATGCTGTCACATTTTTTTGGCTACAAATTAAATTAATTTTTAAATTGGAAGGTAAATGGTATTAGTAAAGATCTATGACACACTGATAGTTATTTATCAAAATTATTTTTGAGAACTACAATTCAGTACTGGCTGTAATAAATTATAATTTTAATGTCATATAACAATTTTATTTCTAACACAAAAACACTAAGAAAATATTTTATCCAATGCACAAACTCACAAACTCTGAAAATGTCAATCACTATGATACGTATGAATAATATTGTTGCAGTAAATTCTAATAACAGAATGAATCAGTGTAAAATGTTTTTAGTATATATAGGTATAATTGTATTTGTTTGTAGCAAAATGAATTCATTAATTCAATAATAGTAATTCTTTACTTTGTAACATACCATTTCACTTAAAATGGTCATCAAAGAACATAAAAGGTGTTCGTTTACTCAATTGATTAATACAATAGTTATAATTGTTTAATTTGTAACATACTATTCCACTAACAATGACCATCAAAGAACATCAAAGGTGTGCTTTTACTCAATTGATTAATACAATAGTTATAATTATTTTAATTTGTAACATACTATTCCATTTAAAATGACCATCAAAGAACATGAAAGCTTTGATTTTACTTAATTTTTCAATGAGCTTAATTAATGCAAGAACAATTTAAGGCACTTATAAAATCAAGTATAATTAGATCTATTTAATTGTTAAATTTGTTAGAGGCTTCCCTAAACAACCATATAAAATCATTAATTAATACAGTCGATCGGGTAGTTCCGGATCTCGGGTAATTCCGAATCAAATCTGTGATTTAAATTAAAATATTAGTCTAAATGATATTGACATATAAATATAACTGTGATTTTTGGCAAATGTGATCAATTTCAAGCAATAACAAAGTTTTGCTTCTTATTTCAACGGTGTTTTCATTGAAAATCACGCTTTGGTAACTATCACAGTCGTGTCATTTTACCGTCGCACCGTCTATCTATAACAAGCGTCAAAACTTGAAAGTAGATTTAGAAGCACATTTCATTGGTAAATGCTTGTACATTTGGTATGAATTTGTTTTTTTATTATTTTTTTTTAAATTCCAGTGAGTGATTTAAGTATATGTTAATGATTTATGGAAATTAAAGCATGGAAATTGCACCTTGTGTTCATGGCAGTTGCGGATCAGCTGATTGGGGAAAATCTCAAAAGATTTGTTTATTGATTAAATACTGTGTTTGTAATATTTTTAAGCTCTAGCTACCACAAAAGTTTTTGTATATATATGAAATGAAAGTGCCTAGTTTCTCATAAATTTGATATATTGTTTCATCGGAATTATTTAAATATAATACTATTTTGTGACTTCAATGTCGGGAAATACAGAGAATAAGATTGAATTTTGTGTATTCTGTCTGTCTGCCCCAAAACTGTAACCTTGCTCATATAAAAAATGATAGAAAAATGTATTTCAAACCTTAAAAACTCAAAAACTCCTAGCCCATTTGACAACATTCTTAACGAATACATAAAGTCCACAAAACATCTACTTATGCCTGTTTATTGCAAACTATTTAACTACATACTAGAAACCGGGTTCATCCCACAAAGTTGGCTCAATGGAATTATAATACCCATATTTAAAAACAAAGGTGACCCTAAAGATCCTAGTAACTACAGACCCATAACTATCCTCAGCTGTCTTGGCAAACTTTTTACTTCAATACTTAACAACAGATTAACTAAGTTCTTAAATGAAAACAATATCTTAGATGAAAATCAAGCTGGCTTTAGAAAAGGCTATTCCTGCTCTGATCACATATTTACACTTCACTCACTAATTGAATTAATGAAAAAAAAGAAACAAAAACTTTACTGCGCATTTATTGACTTCTCCCAAGCCTTCGATAAAGTCTGGCGTACTGGCCTCTGGCACAAACTAATCAAACAAAATATAACAGGTAAATTTCTCACTTTAGTTCAAAACATGTATAGCAACATCAAATCTAGTATCTCACTTAACGGTAACATATCTGAACCATTCATATCAGAAATTGGCGTAAGACAAGGTGAAAACCTGTCCCCTCTCCTATTTTTCCTCTTCCTTAATGATCTGCAAACACATATGCACCTCCAAGGCTCAAACGGCATAGAACTTACAAATCCTGAAGACCTAACTTTGTGGCTAAAACTACTTATATTACTTTATGCTGATGACACTGTTATCATTTCTGACTCAAAAACTGACTTCCAAAATAGCTTAAACATTTTCCATGATTACTGCGAGAATTGGCATTTAAAAATAAACCTCAGCAAAACTAAAATTATAATCTTCGGTGCTAGACAACTTCAAAACTTTCATTTCACACTAGGCATCCATCCCATAGACATAACTGACCGTTACCACTACCTAGGGATAACACTCTCAAGCAATGGCTCTTTCCTAAACGCAAGAAAACACCTAGCTGAACAAGCAACAAAAGCAATGCACCTATTATATATCAGAGCAAACGACGCAGAACTTCCCATAGACTTAATCCTTAAACTTTTCGACCACACAGTGCTACCAATTTTAACATATGGTTCAGAAATATTTGGTTTTGAAAACATAGACATTCTGGAGAGAGTACACAACAACTTCCTCAGAAAAATTACTAAAGCCAGAAAATCTACTCCTATATCTTTTCTATACGGTGAACTTGGCAGGCATCCAATTGCAATCAATATTAAAACTCGTATGATCTCCTTCTGGTGTAGTAGAACTCTTCAAGGCAAAGAACAGAAAATATCACATCAGATTTATAAGTACATGATGAACCTCCCAAACTCAAATTTTAAGTGGTCAAACAAAATAAAAGAAATACTCACATCAGTTAACCAAAGTAGCATATGGGATAATCAGTTTCAAATAAACCAAATTAATATCCACCGCTTAGTTAAATCACAGTTACTAACTCAGTTCAAAACCCAATGGCACCACCAATTACAGCAAACACACAAAGGACAAATATATACTAGCTTCAAACAATCACCTCCCTTGAAATCTACCTTATTAAACTCACCAAAAAAGAATACATTTACCTATTCCAATTCAGGACTGCTAACCACTGGTTTCCAGTCGAGACAGGCCGATACGACGGAACCCCATTTGAAGATAGAGTCTGCAGGCTATGTAATTCGGGTCAGGTTGGCACCGAACACCACTACCTCCTTAACTGCGATTTCTTTGATACTGAAAGAGAACAATTCCTAGGTAATGACACACATAATGCTTCTCTTAGCTCATTCTTATCATCAGAATCCTTACCTTTACTTAAAAATACAAGCAAATTTATACGCTTTATATTCAGTAAATTTAAACGCTGACAAAGATTCAATACAAGTACACATTTGTTTATAAATACAAATGCCACCAGACCACCAAATTATAGTATATGTTCTACAGTGCACTAATTGACTGTTAGTTTTTTGTTAAGTCTCGATCTAATGCGTTATTATGTACTTGGAAATGAATTTCATTTCAAAACCTGTATAGCCATCCTTTTTATTATTAATTAGGGCACATTATTGTCTAAATAGTCTCCCTTTAATGATAATAACTACATTACTGCTTCTTCACAGGGGTTTTTCTGCACTGTCTGCGCCTCCGGACAACGGAGGCATTCCCAAAGCAAACGGACCCGTTCCCAATCGAATTTTGATTTCATATTTCCCAATTCCAAAAAAAAAAATAATTTCAAAATCGTAAAAAGTAAACATAATTTATATCGAAAGAGTGACTTCCCTTCATCCGCGACGTAATTAAGCCTTTAGCGACTCAGATTTTCGCAGGTGTATTTGCCGGATGCATCTGCCAACATTGACAGCGAAAAGGTTTGAACTGCTCCGCATTATA
The DNA here is from genome assembly GCF_020536995.1 of Dreissena polymorpha. Lineage (NCBI taxonomy): Eukaryota > Metazoa > Mollusca > Bivalvia > Myida > Dreissenidae > Dreissena > Dreissena polymorpha. Next base: position 121,450,161 of record NC_068359.1, on the reverse strand, counting down.
ACAAGTATATAGAGCCGCACAATACACATTCTAGTCCAAATCTGTAGACGCTTATTTTCAAACATGGCTTCCCATAACGATAAGTACTACAGCAAAAAAAACAAGAGTGCCAAACTGTCACAAGATACGCCCGTTTTAAGGCTTTGGACAACTTGATAACTTTACCATGACCCATATTTTAACTTGACCTTCATAATCATCTAGACACCACTTCTGACCAAAGTTGGTGAAGATTTGATGAAAACTACTAAAATTAGAAAGCGGACATCATGCTTAATGCTTGAAATGCACTAAGTGACCTCGTGACCTAGTTTTTAACCTGGCATGACCCATATTTGAACTTGACCTACATGTAGATATTGTCTAGACACAACTTCTGACCAAATTTGGTGAAGATCGGATGAAAACTATTTGAATTAGAGAGCGGAAACTGCTGTGGACACCGCCCACCTGCCCGCCCGCTGCCAAGGTGAAACTATAATACGTCCCGTTTTTTTAAAACGGGCGTATAAAAATTGATTTTAGGTTGATGACAATGATAAACAGTTGCCTTTCTATAGTACCCATGCACAGTGAAAAACTCATGTACCTGTGGAAATCATGATTAGATTGAAGGAAAAATGAAACTTACCAATAAACATGTTGTTAAAAATAACTCGTTTCAAAAATCGCGAAAAAAATAAACCCGATGAAAATATCGCAAAATAAAACTGGATAAAAATATTGCATGTGTTAATCGGTTGCATGTCTCCAATCAGACCTGACTGATATATAATCTATATACTACCTCTGACCAAGTTTGGTGAATTCAACTTGAACTAGAGCTTTGTCACTGAATGTGACTTATACCCCCATACCACTTTGACGCAGGATAAAAAGTTGTTTAAAAGTTTCGGATGAATACAATTTGAATTAGAGTCCGGACAAAGTGGCGCCGTTGAAAATGCACTAATTGACCCTATGACCTAGTTCTTGACCCGACATGACCCATATTCGAACTTGACCTAGATATCAACTAGATGCAACTACTGACCAAGTTTGGTAAAGATCGGATGAATACAATTTGAATAAGAGTCCGGACAAAGTGGCGCTGTTGAAAATGGACTTATTGACCCTATGACCTAGTTTTTTACCTGGCATGACCCATATTCGAACTTGGCCTAGATATCAACTAGATGCAACTACTGACCAAGTTTGGTGAAGATAAGATTTATACAATTTGAATTAGAGTCCGGACAAAGTAAAATGCACTAATTGACCCTTTGACCTAGTTTTTGACCCAGCATGACCCATATTCGGACTTGACCTAGATATCAACTAGATGCAACTACTGACCAAGTTTGGTGAAGATCGGATGAATACAATTTGAATTAGAGTCCGGACAAAGTGGCGCCGTTGAAAATGCACTAATTGACCCTATGACCTAGTTTTTGACCCGGCATGACCCATATTCGAACTTGGCCTATATATCAACTAGATGCAACTGCTGACCAAGTTTGGTGAAGATCGGATGAATACAATTTGAAATAGAGTCCGGACAAAGTGGCCCCTTTGAAAATGCACTTATTGACCGTCACCCTATGACCTAGTTTTTGACCCGGCATGACCCATATTCGAACTTGGCCTAGATATCAACTAGATGCAACTGCTGACCAAGTTTGGTGAAGATCGGATGAATACAATTTGAATTAGAGTCCGGACAAAGTGATGCCTTCCGCCCGCCGCCCGCCCGCCAAGGGGTTTCACATAATACGTCCCGTATTTTATACGGGCGTATAAAAAGAGATGCAAAAGGATGTTCGACGAAAACGTTGATGTTTGCGAAAATCGCTGAATCTTCTACTCCCTCTAGTAACCCCGAACAAGCAGTGCAAGCAAGTGAAATACCCATGGCTGTTCCATTGTCCGACTCAGGTCGATAATTCTTCTTCGGAGCCTAGTAAGAAAGTTGTTGTTCAGTCTCCAAGTTCAAGTTCATCAAATGCAAAGACAGAAAGCAAAGAAAAATCATGCTGTTACTTGTGTGACTTACTTACCTGTTACCAGTGTTTGTTTTTGAAGACAAAATAACAAATAAAAATATGTTTTTTTGGTAAAACCACTAACTTATTTAAGCATGATAAAATTCCCAAATTGACCGTTTCATCGACTCGAAAATTCCCAAAATGGACAATTTTGTCGATAAAAATCCCCAATTTGGTCAGACTCCTTTTCCCAAAATAGGCAGAAAAACCCCTGCTTCAAAGAGTCTACTTTTTTTTCTTACATCCGTTTACTACTGTATAATCTGTGGTTACCTACTTGAAATTGAATAAATTCAATTTACATGCCACATTCTCAGTCTTATGTACATGTATGCTTTACCGTTATAAACATTAATTGTTAAGCATGAGGAACATTTATGCTTATAAGTTATATTTAATTACTTGTTAATACTTAATATGTGTATCAGTGTGAGAAATGTACATAAATTTGCTATATTCTTAATTTCATTCGCTAGTTGATGATTGTATTATATTAATTCGGTTGGGTTTCTCTAATAATGTTATATATCATGAGGAACATTTATGCTTATAAGTTATATTTAATTACTTGTTAATACTTAATATGTGTACCAGTGTGAGAAATGTACATAAATTTGCTATATTCTTAATTTCATTCGCTAATTGATGATTGTATTACAGGCTTTTTCCGCCCTATGCCATGGATCCGAAATTCGGCCCCATTCCCAATGCAAATCTGGTTGTTTTTTTCCCCAATTGAAAAAAAAAAATTCCCAATTACAAAAAAAAAATAATAATTTTTTTTTACCTTAAAATATATAAGTTAACCTGATCCGGTGTAGAAAATAAAAAGTGTTGCATAATTAAATTATCTGTTGCCTTAAATTTGTTTTAAAAACTGTATAATATGTTAATGATTATTTAAGACTTTCCTTATTTTCCTCAAAATCCAGCGCTTCGCACGATTTTTTTCACCTCAAAAAAGGCCAGGCCTTTTCCCCAAATTCAGATTACAAAACCTGCACTTATCACGGATGTTCATAATACTTTGTAAAATTTTAATAATAAGTTATCAAAATAGTCGTTATTTACCAGTTAACGGCTTCTTTGAAATATAAGAAACACTATTTACATGCGATAATTTTTCCCAATCAGGGGTTTTTCTGCCTATTTTGGGAAAAGGAGTCTGACCAAATTGGGAATTTTTTATCGACAAAATTGGTCATTTTGGGAATTTTTGCTTCGATGAAACGGCTCATTTGGGAAAAAATTGTGAATTAATCATGCTTAAATAATTCAGTGGTTTAACAAATAAATTTGTTTTTATTTGGTTATTTTGTCTTCTTCATGTAAACAGATGCAATATTGAGCATGTTCAACGTTAATTCAATTACTGCAGTTTTGTTTTTCAGTTACAGTTACACTCTGTGATAAGAATTGAACAGTCAAAACCTTATAGCAAATATTTTTGACCAAAACAAACACTGGTTAGTCACACAAGTTATAAGACACTTCATTCTTAAAAAAAAAAAAAAAAAAAAAAATTTTTTTTTTTTTTTTGTTTTTTTTTTTTTTAGAAATTGGGATTTTTTTTATAATTTCGGTTTGGGATCGGGTCCGTTTGCTTTGGGAGTGCCTCCGTTGTCCGGAGGCGCAGACAGTGCTGAAAAACCCCTGCCAATTGAGCCAATTTTGCGAATAATTTTTTTCCCAAAATGGATGTTTTCACGACGCAAAATTCCCAAAATTCCAGTGTGGCGTATTCCCAAAATGGAGCGGAAAAAGCCTGTATTATATTAATTTGGTTGTGTTTCTCTAATAATGTCATATATCATGACTATGTGTACTTTTGCATCATTTTGATATGTTAAAAATCTGTACATATATTTATTTGCTTTTCATGACCATGGCTTCTTAAACAAATACTTCCTCGGAAAACGGGCCAAAAATTTATAGAATAAATTGCAATAATAATAACCAGTTTATAACTTATTACAATTTCCTTTTGCTAGTGATTTTTCATAATTCTGTACCATTTCTATCTACAAATTTGTGTTTTGTTTTAAATAGCCGACTTATACCACCAGTATAATAGAAAGTTGACTGTAGTTACCTACTTGAAATTAAATAAATTCCATAAATTCAATTTACATGACACATTTTCAGTCCTATGTACATCTACACTTTACCGTTAAAAACATTAATTGTTAAGCATGAGGAACGTTTATGCTTATTTAATTACTTGATAATACTTAAAATGTGTATCAATGTGAGAAATGTACATAAATTTGTTATATCCTTTATTTCACTCGCTATCTGATAATTTATATATCATGACTACGTCTACTTTTGCATCATTCTGATATGTTAAAAATCTGTACATATATTTATTTGCTTTTCATGACCCTGGCTTCTTAAACAAATACTTTCTCGGAAAACCAGCTAAAAAAAAAAAAAAGAATATATTGCAATAATAATAATATCAGTTTATAACTTATAACAATTCCTTTTGCTAGTGATTTTCATATTTTTGTACCGTCTCGATTCACGAATTATCGTTTTGTTTTAAATAAGCCGACTCATACCACCATTATAATAGTAAGTTGACAAAAAATCACCTCTTGATACCGCTTAGGCCTTGCTCATTCCTTTTGCATGCAGTACACACAATTTGCTTAATCCTAACGGTAGTACCGTATCTATTGTGTCCTTGAGAAGTACAGCTATCATGGCCTCGGGTTGCTCCGACATTGGCAAATTTCATTGTGCGGGTGCAGTCGAGCGAATAAATCACGAAAAAACATGTCTGCAACTATTCCGAATACAGAAATTAAAGCTACCAACTGCAAGTTGCATTATCGCCTTAAACGCACTGTTTTAACCTGCACTTTTTAAATAAACATTTTTCTTTCCTGAAAACTGCTATCGGTAACAGGTTACATTACACTAAATCATTGTGTATCCCTCCGTGGTCCATTCGAAAGTAGTGCCTATTTCTAAAGAGTTCCTTTTCTCTTCTTGAATATAAGCCATTTAACAATGTGAGACATGTCTTTTGTGGTTATTTGTAATATCCTGTATGTGTCTGGAGTACTTTGATGCCTTGGATTGGAAGCTAACTTAAAAGATGAACTTTTGAGGGTGTGTTTTCTATTGTGTGGGGCTTTTGTCGAAATTAGGATTCCGAAACGCGTTTTTCTACGGTGGGTTCATTCGACAGCGATTTACTTTCTTAGAAGTTGCGAGACGGTATGTTTTTGATTGCAATTATTGGAAGATGACAGATCCATCTTTAAAATGATACCAGGTTCGGAAAAATTGATACGACGGAAAGGCAAGAAAAATGCTGTGAAAGTTGTCAGTTTTATAATGGGACCCTATGGGAATCGGAATTAGTGTAATATAACCTTTAAAAAGCACATTTACTGCAATGTCAAGGTCACATGGATTCGTCTGCAAGCGAGACAAGTAGAAAATGAATTTTAATGAATGTTTTGATGATTTGGGTGCTAAAATAGATGAGAGATGTAAATATTTTGGTCCAAATGGATGTTTTAGGTGGTTTTGGACTGTTCCGGATGGGTGGGGGACCTGGTATGGACAAGTAAGGGTAACATTTCCAACAAATCTTAAATGTAAATATTATTATGTCCATAGATTGAAGTTTCAGGTGGAGAGCAAGATGAAAAATATGCCAAATTACATGCATGCAGCCCATTTATGCCATTTTTCTCTTTGTTTGCAGGCCTGACCGTTTGTCCTTGAGCCGTAGTTGGTTAACAATCCGCTAGCTGTCTTGCTCTGACTGGTGCACTGGACATGATTTCAATGTGAGTCATCATACTGATTGTTTAATTTACACATGAATTTCAGTTTGTTCGTTAAAGTACTAACTTAGCTGTGTATTTACAGTGGATGTAGTGGTGCGCAGCAGGTGGTAGACTAGGTATTTCCATAAATACACTATGTTTACAGAATTGCGGCCAGTGGAGCAACATAGCTGATGAGTTAATAGCACTAGTTCTTCAGACAAATAACTTTATTTTCAACCTATAAAGCATATTTAGCTGTAGGTGGGGCCATTTAGCTGTAAGATCTGGCTTTTGTTCTGTTAAGCCCTTAGAGTAATGAATTTAAGAGTGAAGACCATAGCGCCTTTTCCTAGTCAAGTATCGGGCAGCTGTATGTCTTTTCAGAAATGCACATGTCTTCTTAAGCATGTCATTGTGTTTGCTTTTAATAAGATAGGCAATAAACTCATAACCTTTAGACAAATGAGCATCTGTAAATTCAGATTTCACTATTTCAGTGTCAGCCAGACCATGATTGAGCTTAAGGATTGTGCTGCGGATGCAGCCTGTGCAGTTCCGGGAGAAAGTCACTGTCTTGGGCAATGCGGTCTGGTATCAGGTAAGCACTATTGAAAGCCTCACACTTTTGGGGGGTCTGAAGCCTTGTGCTGTCAATGCGATCTGGTTCAAGTACAATCAGAATGCATTCTCAAAGCAGTACTTCATCAGATATGGTAATCTCAAGCTTACAGTTCGCGGGCAGATATGACTTCCATTTGTTCTTGCTAGCAGAATCCCTACAGGCCAAACTATGCGTTAAGCACTATTTTCCACAGCAACCCTTGCAGACAGAAAAACAATACTTAAAATTACTTCTGGCATTTAATTTCTAATTTCCTTTATTTCTCTTTTGTATGTTTGTTTGCCCTTTTTAACTCTGACATGCCATCTTGCTCACATTGATGGAGCATACCTGTTTTTGTTTAGAGCCAAGTCCCCAGCTGCTCGAGTTTGCCGTGTCGATAATGAGAAAGCCATGGCATGATGTCTCCTCTATGTGTTTCCTTATCTCAGTGTTGAACATAATTGCCAGTTTCAGGGGCCTAAACATTTTATTTTATTAAAGGTCTGGATGATCCTTGCCTGACTGCGGGTTTGTGTACACCTCAATCCGACTCTGTGTCCTGAACAGAGGCCGCAGTGGTGCAGCGCTTGTGGACGATCCATCAACATCCTGAAAGGTCAACACTACACCAAGCTGGGAAAATTGATCCTGATAGTCATCCCCAGGTAGTGGAATGAATGTACACTGAACTACAGAGGAATCACACCCAAATGACTTTCCTGCCACGACATTAGTGTGGCCACTCGCGTAGGAATTCCTTAGCAAACGTGCTCTTTTGCATGGTGACTGTGGGCATTTTTGCAAAACTTACGCTTTCAACACTGGATTTTAAAGAGAATACTTAATAAAATGTCGCTAACAGGACTTATTTATATGAGAGAGACTATCTGGATGCGCATTAAGTGTCACTTTGTGTCGTAAGCTGTTGAAGGAGCGATTTGCGCCTTTTTAAGTGTTAATTTTGGGTAGCCGGCTTGTATCGGCTTGAAAGCTACAAATTATGCCTCTCATCATAATAGCATTAATTTTTGTAATTGCAATGTGTATGTTTAGATTGTAAGTGAAGCTTTTAATAATAATGTTCTTAAAAAACATGATTTTATATGCTGTCAGTGAGTTTTTTATTGAAAAAAGTGCTTAAAATTAAAAAAAAGTCTCCTATTTCATCAAGAAAAGTATACTGATTCACAATCAATACATTTATTTGGGCCTTTTGCTGATATATTGGTGAATTTCGCATGCAATGATACCAGTTTTTGCCATAAAAGTTACGCGTAACAATAATTGGAGACACAAAATCAGCTGTCGTCACTTAGACTAAAAATCATGCATTCCGACTTGACTGCGGCCAATTTAGTCACCGCTTTAAATGGCCATTTTAAGGCCTTTACCCCCATCCGAATGCACTGAAATTGCATATTCATTGTGGAAATAGTTGAAATCTCATGTGGAGAAAGTTTGAAAAAGATGGGACAAAGTTGAGTTCCCTTAAAGGTTACATTACACTAAATCATTGTGTATCCCTCCGTGGTCCATTCGAAAGTAGTGCCTATTTCTAAAGAGTTCCTTTTCTCTTCTTGAATATAAGCCATTTAACAATGTGAGACATGTCTTTTGTGGTTATTTGTAATATCCTGTATGTGTCTGGAGTACTTTGATGCCTTGGATTGGAAGCTAACTTAAAAGATGAACTTTTGAGGGTGTGTTTTCTATTGTGTGGGGCTTTTGTCGAAATTAGGATTCCGAAACGCGTTTTTCTACGGTGGGTTCATTCGACAGCGATTTACTTTCTTAGAAGTTGCGAGACGGTATGTTTTTGATTGCAATTATTGGAAGATGACAGATCCATCTTTAAAATGATACCAGGTTCGGAAAAATTGATACGACGGAAAGGCAAGAAAAATGCTGTGAAAGTTGTCAGTTTTATAATGGGACCCTATGGGAATCGGAATTAGTGTAATATAACCTTTAAAAAGCACATTTACTGCAATGTCAAGGTCACATGGATTCGTCTGCAAGCGAGACAAGTAGAAAATGAATTTTAATGAATGTTTTGATGATTTGGGTGCTAAAATAGATGAGAGATGTAAATATTTTGGTCCAAATGGATGTTTTAGGTGGTTTTGGACTGTTCCGGATGGGTGGGGGACCTGGTATGGACAAGTAAGGGTAACATTTCCAACAAATCTTAAATGTAAATATTATTATGTCCATAGATTGAAGTTTCAGGTGGAGAGCAAGATGAAAAATATGCCAAATTACATGCATGCAGCCCATTTATGCCATTTTTCTCTTTGTTTGCAGGCCTGACCGTTTGTCCTTGAGCCGTAGTTGGTTAACAATCCGCTAGCTGTCTTGCTCTGACTGGTGCACTGGACATGATTTCAATGTGAGTCATCATACTGATTGTTTAATTTACACATGAATTTCAGTTTGTTCGTTAAAGTACTAACTTAGCTGTGTATTTACAGTGGATGTAGTGGTGCGCAGCAGGTGGTAGACTAGGTATTTCCATAAATACACTATGTTTACAGAATTGCGGCCAGTGGAGCAACATAGCTGATGAGTTAATAGCACTAGTTCTTCAGACAAATAACTTTATTTTCAACCTATAAAGCATATTTAGCTGTAGGTGGGGCCATTTAGCTGTAAGATCTGGCTTTTGTTCTGTTAAGCCCTTAGAGTAATGAATTTAAGAGTGAAGACCATAGCGCCTTTTCCTAGTCAAGTATCGGGCAGCTGTATGTCTTTTCAGAAATGCACATGTCTTCTTAAGCATGTCATTGTGTTTGCTTTTAATAAGATAGGCAATAAACTCATAACCTTTAGACAAATGAGCATCTGTAAATTCAGATTTCACTATTTCAGTGTCAGCCAGACCATGATTGAGCTTAAGGATTGTGCTGCGGATGCAGCCTGTGCAGTTCCGGGAGAAAGTCACTGTCTTGGGCAATGCGGTCTGGTATCAGGTAAGCACTATTGAAAGCCTCACACTTTTGGGGGGTCTGAAGCCTTGTGCTGTCAATGCGATCTGGTTCAAGTACAATCAGAATGCATTCTCAAAGCAGTACTTCATCAGATATGGTAATCTCAAGCTTACAGTTCGCGGGCAGATATGACTTCCATTTGTTCTTGCTAGCAGAATCCCTACAGGCCAAACTATGCGTTAAGCACTATTTTCCACAGCAACCCTTGCAGACAGAAAAACAATACTTAAAATTACTTCTGGCATTTAATTTCTAATTTCCTTTATTTCTCTTTTGTATGTTTGTTTGCCCTTTTTAACTCTGACATGCCATCTTGCTCACATTGATGGAGCATACCTGTTTTTGTTTAGAGCCAAGTCCCCAGCTGCTCGAGTTTGCCGTGTCGATAATGAGAAAGCCATGGCATGATGTCTCCTCTATGTGTTTCCTTATCTCAGTGTTGAACATAATTGCCAGTTTCAGGGGCCTAAACATTTTATTTTATTAAAGGTCTGGATGATCCTTGCCTGACTGCGGGTTTGTGTACACCTCAATCCGACTCTGTGTCCTGAACAGAGGCCGCAGTGGTGCAGCGCTTGTGGACGATCCATCAACATCCTGAAAGGTCAACACTACACCAAGCTGGGAAAATTGATCCTGATAGTCATCCCCAGGTAGTGGAATGAATGTACACTGAACTACAGAGGAATCACACCCAAATGACTTTCCTGCCACGACATTAGTGTGGCCACTCGCGTAGGAATTCCTTAGCAAACGTGCTCTTTTGCATGGTGACTGTGGGCATTTTTGCAAAACTTACGCTTTCAACACTGGATTTTAAAGAGAATACTTAATAAAATGTCGCTAACAGGACTTATTTATATGAGAGAGACTATCTGGATGCGCATTAAGTGTCACTTTGTGTCGTAAGCTGTTGAAGGAGCGATTTGCGCCTTTTTAAGTGTTAATTTTGGGTAGCCGGCTTGTATCGGCTTGAAAGCTACAAATTATGCCTCTCATCATAATAGCATTAATTTTTGTAATTGCAATGTGTATGTTTAGATTGTAAGTGAAGCTTTTAATAATAATGTTCTTAAAAAACATGATTTTATATGCTGTCAGTGAGTTTTTTATTGAAAAAAGTGCTTAAAATTAAAAAAAAGTCTCCTATTTCATCAAGAAAAGTATACTGATTCACAATCAATACATTTATTTGGGCCTTTTGCTGATATATTGGTGAATTTCGCATGCAATGATACCAGTTTTTGCCATAAAAGTTACGCGTAACAATAATTGGAGACACAAAATCAGCTGTCGTCACTTAGACTAAAAATCATGCATTCCGACTTGACTGCGGCCAATTTAGTCACCGCTTTAAATGGCCATTTTAAGGCCTTTACCCCCATCCGAATGCACTGAAATTGCATATTCATTGTGGAAATAGTTGAAATCTCATGTGGAGAAAGTTTGAAAAAGATGGGACAAAGTTGAGTTCCCTTAAAGGTTACATTACACTAAATCATTGTGTATCCCTCCGTGGTCCATTCGAAAGTAGTGCCTATTTCTAAAGAGTTCCTTTTCTCTTCTTGAATATAAGCCATTTAACAATGTGAGACATGTCTTTTGTGGTTATTTGTAATATCCTGTATGTGTCTGGAGTACTTTGATGCCTTGGATTGGAAGCTAACTTAAAAGATGAACTTTTGAGGGTGTGTTTTCTATTGTGTGGGGCTTTTGTCGAAATTAGGATTCCGAAACGCGTTTTTCTACGGTGGGTTCATTCGACAGCGATTTACTTTCTTAGAAGTTGCGAGACGGTATGTTTTTGATTGCAATTATTGGAAGATGACAGATCCATCTTTAAAATGATACCAGGTTCGGAAAAATTGATACGACGGAAAGGCAAGAAAAATGCTGTGAAAGTTGTCAGTTTTATAATGGGACCCTATGGGAATCGGAATTAGTGTAATATAACCTTTAAAAAGCACATTTACTGCAATGTCAAGGTCACATGGATTCGTCTGCAAGCGAGACAAGTAGAAAATGAATTTTAATGAATGTTTTGATGATTTGGGTGCTAAAATAGATGAGAGATGTAAATATTTTGGTCCAAATGGATGTTTTAGGTGGTTTTGGACTGTTCCGGATGGGTGGGGGACCTGGTATGGACAAGTAAGGGTAACATTTCCAACAAATCTTAAATGTAAATATTATTATGTCCATAGATTGAAGTTTCAGGTGGAGAGCAAGATGAAAAATATGCCAAATTACATGCATGCAGCCCATTTATGCCATTTTTCTCTTTGTTTGCAGGCCTGACCGTTTGTCCTTGAGCCGTAGTTGGTTAACAATCCGCTAGCTGTCTTGCTCTGACTGGTGCACTGGACATGATTTCAATGTGAGTCATCATACTGATTGTTTAATTTACACATGAATTTCAGTTTGTTCGTTAAAGTACTAACTTAGCTGTGTATTTACAGTGGATGTAGTGGTGCGCAGCAGGTGGTAGACTAGGTATTTCCATAAATACACTATGTTTACAGAATTGCGGCCAGTGGAGCAACATAGCTGATGAGTTAATAGCACTAGTTCTTCAGACAAATAACTTTATTTTCAACCTATAAAGCATATTTAGCTGTAGGTGGGGCCATTTAGCTGTAAGATCTGGCTTTTGTTCTGTTAAGCCCTTAGAGTAATGAATTTAAGAGTGAAGACCATAGCGCCTTTTCCTAGTCAAGTATCGGGCAGCTGTATGTCTTTTCAGAAATGCACATGTCTTCTTAAGCATGTCATTGTGTTTGCTTTTAATAAGATAGGCAATAAACTCATAACCTTTAGACAAATGAGCATCTGTAAATTCAGATTTCACTATTTCAGTGTCAGCCAGACCATGATTGAGCTTAAGGATTGTGCTGCGGATGCAGCCTGTGCAGTTCCGGGAGAAAGTCACTGTCTTGGGCAATGCGGTCTGGTATCAGGTAAGCACTATTGAAAGCCTCACACTTTTGGGGGGTCTGAAGCCTTGTGCTGTCAATGCGATCTGGTTCAAGTACAATCAGAATGCATTCTCAAAGCAGTACTTCATCAGATATGGTAATCTCAAGCTTACAGTTCGCGGGCAGATATGACTTCCATTTGTTCTTGCTAGCAGAATCCCTACAGGCCAAACTATGCGTTAAGCACTATTTTCCACAGCAACCCTTGCAGACAGAAAAACAATACTTAAAATTACTTCTGGCATTTAATTTCTAATTTCCTTTATTTCTCTTTTGTATGTTTGTTTGCCCTTTTTAACTCTGACATGCCATCTTGCTCACATTGATGGAGCATACCTGTTTTTGTTTAGAGCCAAGTCCCCAGCTGCTCGAGTTTGCCGTGTCGATAATGAGAAAGCCATGGCATGATGTCTCCTCTATGTGTTTCCTTATCTCAGTGTTGAACATAATTGCCAGTTTCAGGGGCCTAAACATTTTATTTTATTAAAGGTCTGGATGATCCTTGCCTGACTGCGGGTTTGTGTACACCTCAATCCGACTCTGTGTCCTGAACAGAGGCCGCAGTGGTGCAGCGCTTGTGGACGATCCATCAACATCCTGAAAGGTCAACACTACACCAAGCTGGGAAAATTGATCCTGATAGTCATCCCCAGGTAGTGGAATGAATGTACACTGAACTACAGAGGAATCACACCCAAATGACTTTCCTGCCACGACATTAGTGTGGCCACTCGCGTAGGAATTCCTTAGCAAACGTGCTCTTTTGCATGGTGACTGTGGGCATTTTTGCAAAACTTACGCTTTCAACACTGGATTTTAAAGAGAATACTTAATAAAATGTCGCTAACAGGACTTATTTATATGAGAGAGACTATCTGGATGCGCATTAAGTGTCACTTTGTGTCGTAAGCTGTTGAAGGAGCGATTTGCGCCTTTTTAAGTGTTAATTTTGGGTAGCCGGCTTGTATCGGCTTGAAAGCTACAAATTATGCCTCTCATCATAATAGCATTAATTTTTGTAATTGCAATGTGTATGTTTAGATTGTAAGTGAAGCTTTTAATAATAATGTTCTTAAAAAACATGATTTTATATGCTGTCAGTGAGTTTTTTATTGAAAAAAGTGCTTAAAATTAAAAAAAAGTCTCCTATTTCATCAAGAAAAGTATACTGATTCACAATCAATACATTTATTTGGGCCTTTTGCTGATATATTGGTGAATTTCGCATGCAATGATACCAGTTTTTGCCATAAAAGTTACGCGTAACAATAATTGGAGACACAAAATCAGCTGTCGTCACTTAGACTAAAAATCATGCATTCCGACTTGACTGCGGCCAATTTAGTCACCGCTTTAAATGGCCATTTTAAGGCCTTTACCCCCATCCGAATGCACTGAAATTGCATATTCATTGTGGAAATAGTTGAAATCTCATGTGGAGAAAGTTTGAAAAAGATGGGACAAAGTTGAGTTCCCTTAAAGGTTACATTACACTAAATCATTGTGTATCCCTCCGTGGTCCATTCGAAAGTAGTGCCTATTTCTAAAGAGTTCCTTTTCTCTTCTTGAATATAAGCCATTTAACAATGTGAGACATGTCTTTTGTGGTTATTTGTAATATCCTGTATGTGTCTGGAGTACTTTGATGCCTTGGATTGGAAGCTAACTTAAAAGATGAACTTTTGAGGGTGTGTTTTCTATTGTGTGGGGCTTTTGTCGAAATTAGGATTCCGAAACGCGTTTTTCTACGGTGGGTTCATTCGACAGCGATTTACTTTCTTAGAAGTTGCGAGACGGTATGTTTTTGATTGCAATTATTGGAAGATGACAGATCCATCTTTAAAATGATACCAGGTTCGGAAAAATTGATACGACGGAAAGGCAAGAAAAATGCTGTGAAAGTTGTCAGTTTTATAATGGGACCCTATGGGAATCGGAATTAGTGTAATATAACCTTTAAAAAGCACATTTACTGCAATGTCAAGGTCACATGGATTCGTCTGCAAGCGAGACAAGTAGAAAATGAATTTTAATGAATGTTTTGATGATTTGGGTGCTAAAATAGATGAGAGATGTAAATATTTTGGTCCAAATGGATGTTTTAGGTGGTTTTGGACTGTTCCGGATGGGTGGGGGACCTGGTATGGACAAGTAAGGGTAACATTTCCAACAAATCTTAAATGTAAATATTATTATGTCCATAGATTGAAGTTTCAGGTGGAGAGCAAGATGAAAAATATGCCAAATTACATGCATGCAGCCCATTTATGCCATTTTTCTCTTTGTTTGCAGGCCTGACCGTTTGTCCTTGAGCCGTAGTTGGTTAACAATCCGCTAGCTGTCTTGCTCTGACTGGTGCACTGGACATGATTTCAATGTGAGTCATCATACTGATTGTTTAATTTACACATGAATTTCAGTTTGTTCGTTAAAGTACTAACTTAGCTGTGTATTTACAGTGGATGTAGTGGTGCGCAGCAGGTGGTAGACTAGGTATTTCCATAAATACACTATGTTTACAGAATTGCGGCCAGTGGAGCAACATAGCTGATGAGTTAATAGCACTAGTTCTTCAGACAAATAACTTTATTTTCAACCTATAAAGCATATTTAGCTGTAGGTGGGGCCATTTAGCTGTAAGATCTGGCTTTTGTTCTGTTAAGCCCTTAGAGTAATGAATTTAAGAGTGAAGACCATAGCGCCTTTTCCTAGTCAAGTATCGGGCAGCTGTATGTCTTTTCAGAAATGCACATGTCTTCTTAAGCATGTCATTGTGTTTGCTTTTAATAAGATAGGCAATAAACTCATAACCTTTAGACAAATGAGCATCTGTAAATTCAGATTTCACTATTTCAGTGTCAGCCAGACCATGATTGAGCTTAAGGATTGTGCTGCGGATGCAGCCTGTGCAGTTCCGGGAGAAAGTCACTGTCTTGGGCAATGCGGTCTGGTATCAGGTAAGCACTATTGAAAGCCTCACACTTTTGGGGGGTCTGAAGCCTTGTGCTGTCAATGCGATCTGGTTCAAGTACAATCAGAATGCATTCTCAAAGCAGTACTTCATCAGATATGGTAATCTCAAGCTTACAGTTCGCGGGCAGATATGACTTCCATTTGTTCTTGCTAGCAGAATCCCTACAGGCCAAACTATGCGTTAAGCACTATTTTCCACAGCAACCCTTGCAGACAGAAAAACAATACTTAAAATTACTTCTGGCATTTAATTTCTAATTTCCTTTATTTCTCTTTTGTATGTTTGTTTGCCCTTTTTAACTCTGACATGCCATCTTGCTCACATTGATGGAGCATACCTGTTTTTGTTTAGAGCCAAGTCCCCAGCTGCTCGAGTTTGCCGTGTCGATAATGAGAAAGCCATGGCATGATGTCTCCTCTATGTGTTTCCTTATCTCAGTGTTGAACATAATTGCCAGTTTCAGGGGCCTAAACATTTTATTTTATTAAAGGTCTGGATGATCCTTGCCTGACTGCGGGTTTGTGTACACCTCAATCCGACTCTGTGTCCTGAACAGAGGCCGCAGTGGTGCAGCGCTTGTGGACGATCCATCAACATCCTGAAAGGTCAACACTACACCAAGCTGGGAAAATTGATCCTGATAGTCATCCCCAGGTAGTGGAATGAATGTACACTGAACTACAGAGGAATCACACCCAAATGACTTTCCTGCCACGACATTAGTGTGGCCACTCGCGTAGGAATTCCTTAGCAAACGTGCTCTTTTGCATGGTGACTGTGGGCATTTTTGCAAAACTTACGCTTTCAACACTGGATTTTAAAGAGAATACTTAATAAAATGTCGCTAACAGGACTTATTTATATGAGAGAGACTATCTGGATGCGCATTAAGTGTCACTTTGTGTCGTAAGCTGTTGAAGGAGCGATTTGCGCCTTTTTAAGTGTTAATTTTGGGTAGCCGGCTTGTATCGGCTTGAAAGCTACAAATTATGCCTCTCATCATAATAGCATTAATTTTTGTAATTGCAATGTGTATGTTTAGATTGTAAGTGAAGCTTTTAATAATAATGTTCTTAAAAAACATGATTTTATATGCTGTCAGTGAGTTTTTTATTGAAAAAAGTGCTTAAAATTAAAAAAAAGTCTCCTATTTCATCAAGAAAAGTATACTGATTCACAATCAATACATTTATTTGGGCCTTTTGCTGATATATTGGTGAATTTCGCATGCAATGATACCAGTTTTTGCCATAAAAGTTACGCGTAACAATAATTGGAGACACAAAATCAGCTGTCGTCACTTAGACTAAAAATCATGCATTCCGACTTGACTGCGGCCAATTTAGTCACCGCTTTAAATGGCCATTTTAAGGCCTTTACCCCCATCCGAATGCACTGAAATTGCATATTCATTGTGGAAATAGTTGAAATCTCATGTGGAGAAAGTTTGAAAAAGATGGGACAAAGTTGAGTTCCCTTAAAGGTTACATTACACTAAATCATTGTGTATCCCTCCGTGGTCCATTCGAAAGTAGTGCCTATTTCTAAAGAGTTCCTTTTCTCTTCTTGAATATAAGCCATTTAACAATGTGAGACATGTCTTTTGTGGTTATTTGTAATATCCTGTATGTGTCTGGAGTACTTTGATGCCTTGGATTGGAAGCTAACTTAAAAGATGAACTTTTGAGGGTGTGTTTTCTATTGTGTGGGGCTTTTGTCGAAATTAGGATTCCGAAACGCGTTTTTCTACGGTGGGTTCATTCGACAGCGATTTACTTTCTTAGAAGTTGCGAGACGGTATGTTTTTGATTGCAATTATTGGAAGATGACAGATCCATCTTTAAAATGATACCAGGTTCGGAAAAATTGATACGACGGAAAGGCAAGAAAAATGCTGTGAAAGTTGTCAGTTTTATAATGGGACCCTATGGGAATCGGAATTAGTGTAATATAACCTTTAAAAAGCACATTTACTGCAATGTCAAGGTCACATGGATTCGTCTGCAAGCGAGACAAGTAGAAAATGAATTTTAATGAATGTTTTGATGATTTGGGTGCTAAAATAGATGAGAGATGTAAATATTTTGGTCCAAATGGATGTTTTAGGTGGTTTTGGACTGTTCCGGATGGGTGGGGGACCTGGTATGGACAAGTAAGGGTAACATTTCCAACAAATCTTAAATGTAAATATTATTATGTCCATAGATTGAAGTTTCAGGTGGAGAGCAAGATGAAAAATATGCCAAATTACATGCATGCAGCCCATTTATGCCATTTTTCTCTTTGTTTGCAGGCCTGACCGTTTGTCCTTGAGCCGTAGTTGGTTAACAATCCGCTAGCTGTCTTGCTCTGACTGGTGCACTGGACATGATTTCAATGTGAGTCATCATACTGATTGTTTAATTTACACATGAATTTCAGTTTGTTCGTTAAAGTACTAACTTAGCTGTGTATTTACAGTGGATGTAGTGGTGCGCAGCAGGTGGTAGACTAGGTATTTCCATAAATACACTATGTTTACAGAATTGCGGCCAGTGGAGCAACATAGCTGATGAGTTAATAGCACTAGTTCTTCAGACAAATAACTTTATTTTCAACCTATAAAGCATATTTAGCTGTAGGTGGGGCCATTTAGCTGTAAGATCTGGCTTTTGTTCTGTTAAGCCCTTAGAGTAATGAATTTAAGAGTGAAGACCATAGCGCCTTTTCCTAGTCAAGTATCGGGCAGCTGTATGTCTTTTCAGAAATGCACATGTCTTCTTAAGCATGTCATTGTGTTTGCTTTTAATAAGATAGGCAATAAACTCATAACCTTTAGACAAATGAGCATCTGTAAATTCAGATTTCACTATTTCAGTGTCAGCCAGACCATGATTGAGCTTAAGGATTGTGCTGCGGATGCAGCCTGTGCAGTTCCGGGAGAAAGTCACTGTCTTGGGCAATGCGGTCTGGTATCAGGTAAGCACTATTGAAAGCCTCACACTTTTGGGGGGTCTGAAGCCTTGTGCTGTCAATGCGATCTGGTTCAAGTACAATCAGAATGCATTCTCAAAGCAGTACTTCATCAGATATGGTAATCTCAAGCTTACAGTTCGCGGGCAGATATGACTTCCATTTGTTCTTGCTAGCAGAATCCCTACAGGCCAAACTATGCGTTAAGCACTATTTTCCACAGCAACCCTTGCAGACAGAAAAACAATACTTAAAATTACTTCTGGCATTTAATTTCTAATTTCCTTTATTTCTCTTTTGTATGTTTGTTTGCCCTTTTTAACTCTGACATGCCATCTTGCTCACATTGATGGAGCATACCTGTTTTTGTTTAGAGCCAAGTCCCCAGCTGCTCGAGTTTGCCGTGTCGATAATGAGAAAGCCATGGCATGATGTCTCCTCTATGTGTTTCCTTATCTCAGTGTTGAACATAATTGCCAGTTTCAGGGGCCTAAACATTTTATTTTATTAAAGGTCTGGATGATCCTTGCCTGACTGCGGGTTTGTGTACACCTCAATCCGACTCTGTGTCCTGAACAGAGGCCGCAGTGGTGCAGCGCTTGTGGACGATCCATCAACATCCTGAAAGGTCAACACTACACCAAGCTGGGAAAATTGATCCTGATAGTCATCCCCAGGTAGTGGAATGAATGTACACTGAACTACAGAGGAATCACACCCAAATGACTTTCCTGCCACGACATTAGTGTGGCCACTCGCGTAGGAATTCCTTAGCAAACGTGCTCTTTTGCATGGTGACTGTGGGCATTTTTGCAAAACTTACGCTTTCAACACTGGATTTTAAAGAGAATACTTAATAAAATGTCGCTAACAGGACTTATTTATATGAGAGAGACTATCTGGATGCGCATTAAGTGTCACTTTGTGTCGTAAGCTGTTGAAGGAGCGATTTGCGCCTTTTTAAGTGTTAATTTTGGGTAGCCGGCTTGTATCGGCTTGAAAGCTACAAATTATGCCTCTCATCATAATAGCATTAATTTTTGTAATTGCAATGTGTATGTTTAGATTGTAAGTGAAGCTTTTAATAATAATGTTCTTAAAAAACATGATTTTATATGCTGTCAGTGAGTTTTTTATTGAAAAAAGTGCTTAAAATTAAAAAAAAGTCTCCTATTTCATCAAGAAAAGTATACTGATTCACAATCAATACATTTATTTGGGCCTTTTGCTGATATATTGGTGAATTTCGCATGCAATGATACCAGTTTTTGCCATAAAAGTTACGCGTAACAATAATTGGAGACACAAAATCAGCTGTCGTCACTTAGACTAAAAATCATGCATTCCGACTTGACTGCGGCCAATTTAGTCACCGCTTTAAATGGCCATTTTAAGGCCTTTACCCCCATCCGAATGCACTGAAATTGCATATTCATTGTGGAAATAGTTGAAATCTCATGTGGAGAAAGTTTGAAAAAGATGGGACAAAGTTGAGTTCCCTTAAAGGTTACATTACACTAAATCATTGTGTATCCCTCCGTGGTCCATTCGAAAGTAGTGCCTATTTCTAAAGAGTTCCTTTTCTCTTCTTGAATATAAGCCATTTAACAATGTGAGACATGTCTTTTGTGGTTATTTGTAATATCCTGTATGTGTCTGGAGTACTTTGATGCCTTGGATTGGAAGCTAACTTAAAAGATGAACTTTTGAGGGTGTGTTTTCTATTGTGTGGGGCTTTTGTCGAAATTAGGATTCCGAAACGCGTTTTTCTACGGTGGGTTCATTCGACAGCGATTTACTTTCTTAGAAGTTGCGAGACGGTATGTTTTTGATTGCAATTATTGGAAGATGACAGATCCATCTTTAAAATGATACCAGGTTCGGAAAAATTGATACGACGGAAAGGCAAGAAAAATGCTGTGAAAGTTGTCAGTTTTATAATGGGACCCTATGGGAATCGGAATTAGTGTAATATAACCTTTAAAAAGCACATTTACTGCAATGTCAAGGTCACATGGATTCGTCTGCAAGCGAGACAAGTAGAAAATGAATTTTAATGAATGTTTTGATGATTTGGGTGCTAAAATAGATGAGAGATGTAAATATTTTGGTCCAAATGGATGTTTTAGGTGGTTTTGGACTGTTCCGGATGGGTGGGGGGACCTGGTATGGACAAGTAAGGGTAACATTTCCAACAAATCTTAAATGTAAATATTATTATGTCCATAGATTGAAGTTTCAGGTGGAGAGCAAGATGAAAAATATGCCAAATTACATGCATGCAGCCCATTTATGCCATTTTTCTCTTTGTTTGCAGGCCTGACCGTTTGTCCTTGAGCCGTAGTTGGTTAACAATCCGCTAGCTGTCTTGCTCTGACTGGTGCACTGGACATGATTTCAATGTGAGTCATCATACTGATTGTTTAATTTACACATGAATTTCAGTTTGTTCGTTAAAGTACTAACTTAGCTGTGTATTTACAGTGGATGTAGTGGTGCGCAGCAGGTGGTAGACTAGGTATTTCCATAAATACACTATGTTTACAGAATTGCGGCCAGTGGAGCAACATAGCTGATGAGTTATAGCACTAGTTCTTCAGACAAATAACTTTATTTTCAACCTATAAAGCATATTTAGCTGTAGGTGGGGCCATTTAGCTGTAAGATCTGGCTTTTGTTCTGTTAAGCCCTTAGAGTAATGAATTTAAGAGAGTGAAGACCATAGCGCCTTTTCCTAGTCAAGTATCGGGCAGCTGTATGTCTTTTCAGAAATGCACATGTCTTCTTAAGCATGTCATTGTGTTGCTTTTAATAAGATAGGCAATAAACTCATAACCTTTAGACAAATGAGGCAATCTGTAAATTCAGATTTCACTATTTCAGTGTCAGCCAGACCATGATTGAGCTTAAGGATTGTGCTGCGGATGCAGCCTGTGCAGTTCCGGGAGAAGTCACTGTCTGGGCAATGCGGTCTGGTACTAGGTAAGCACTATTGAAAGCCTCACACTTTTGGGGGGTCTGAAGCCTTGTGCTGTCAATGCGATCTGGTTCAAGTACAATCAGAATGCATTCTCAAAGCAGTACGTCATCAGATATGGTAATCTCAAGCTTACAGTTCGCGGGCAGATATGACTTCCATTTGTCTTGCTAGCAGAATCCCTACAGGCCAAACTATGCGTAAGCACTATTTTCCACAGCACCCTTGCAGACAGAAAAACAATACTTAAAATTACTTCTGGCATTTAATTTCTAATTTCCTTTATTCTCTTTGTATGTTTGTTTGCCCTTTTAACTCTGACATGCCATCTTGCTCACATTGATGGAGCAACCTGTTTTTGTTTAGAGCCAAGTCCCCAGCTGCTCGAGTTTGCCGTGTCGATAATGAGAAAGCCATGGCATGATGTCTCCTTTGTGTTTCCTTATCTCAGTGTTGAACATAATTGCCAGTTCAGGGGCCATAACATTTTATTTTATTAAAGGTCTGGATGATCCTTGCCTGACTGCGGGTTTGTGTACACCTCAATCCGACTCTGTGTCCTGAACAGAGGCCGCAGGTTGTGAGAGCGGCTTGTGGACGATCCATCAACATCCTGAAAGGTCAACACTCACCAAGCTGGGAAAATTGATCCTGATAGTCATACCCAGGTAGTGGAATGAATGTACACTGAACTACAGAGGAATCACACCCAAATGA